>NC_085138.1:36241614-36450614 GCF_035046485.1 Aedes albopictus | reverse complement strand
CTTAACCATAAAATTTTGAGAAAATTGTCATACACTTTTTCGCGAAAAACAATAGAATGTATTGTGTTTTTATGAGACATTTTTAGGACAATTTTCAAAAGAAAACAATATAGCTTAATGTTTTTTCATTGTTCTCACAATACAAATACCATTAATTGAATGGCGTCAAATGAATCGTTGTTACAATAAAAAAAAACAATAATGTTTGTTGTTATTTGTAAGCAGTTTTCGCTTTTGAAAATCCATAGAATTTATATTTCCCGCTAACATTTATATCCAGCATTTACAAGCACTAACGGCCGCATTTATGATAAGAATCAAACACTCTGATGTCTGCCTGGTATGTATTGCTTGGCAGCTGTTGATAAGATCTATCTTCAATCTTTTCAAATAACTGCCAAATATCACAAGTCAGACCTCAGGTCGTATGATCCATACCACAAATCGTTCACAATTCATGTGGCCATTAGTATCTGTAAATGCTGGAGAAAAATGTTACCGAGAAATATGAATTCTTTGGGTTTTCAAAGGCGAAATCTGTTTACATAACAACAAATATTATTGCATGTTTATTTTAACATCGGTTCAATTGACCCCATTAAACTAATTGTATTTGTATTGTTATCAATGGTAGTTTACTATTAACTAAATTCCTTCAATTTATTGGAAAACATTAGAAAAATCATTGTTCATCTTGTTCTTGTCGTAACATCCTCACTTGGCTAAACCTGCTTTTCAGGTAGTTTTCTATAAGTACTTCCTCAGTAATTCATTGAGAGCTTCCTCTGCCAATACGGCTTGACGTCTGTCAGTCTTTGAAGTTTTAGCGAATAACATTCGATAACCGAAACATCTACTGTACTCAAATTTAAAACGAAAACTATAAAAAAATATGTCAATTTTTTTGTGTTTATTATAGAGGCTAGAAATATGTCAAGTGATTTTGTATTTGATTATACAAACATGATCCAAGCAACAATAATATTTATTGTTATTTATTTGTTACGAATTGTTTTTAAGTGTAATTGAGAAATAAACTCTTTTTAATAAAAAGTCCATGATAACTTTGCAGGCACTTTTGCAACTATTTAAAAACAACTTAAATTAATTTTTACTGATAGTAACTTTAAATGATGATAGAACTATTGAAAAACAATCGAATCAATTAGTCACTAATCAAGCTAATGTTCACTTATTGTACGAACTATATGGGCTTGATTTCTATTGTAAAAAGTAACAATATATCTACTATGTGTTTTATTGTGAACAATAAAACCAGTCATATGTTAATAATATTTACCATGTAAGGAATGGTAATTTTTTATCCGGGCATGGTTACACATAATGTGTAGAGAATTTCAAATGAAGATAGTCTTATGGTTTAATTATTTCATCCGTAAAGCACCGTTCTTTGAACCAGTATGTATTTTTTTTACATTTTTAAGTTTGTTTTTTTTTGCCGTTTCCGTGCACTAAATAATATCGAAAGGCTACTTATTAAGTGAACATATAGCCTTTTCGAGAAACAAGTTTTCGATAGAAGCGAAGACGGTTAATAACAAGACAGGTATCTACCCTTTTGCTCCATATACCGTCGATGGGGGTGACAATGGGTCTGGAGGTGAGATTGGGTCAAAACGGAGAAACATAAAATTTGAAATAGCTCATCAACTATCGCTAATTTATATTGAAAACTTTATATTATTTCAAAAAGGACATGTTTTTAAACGTCATGATGCAGAATAAGATGTTGAAATAGTAATTGAAGAATAATTGTGCAATGACTGTACTGCACCTAAGAAATGTTTAACCAAACCCTCCGTTATAAACTCTTATCACAGACAAACAGACGTATCACTTGGAACAAAATGCGATAAAAACCATCGTCACGCAAACATAATCGCCCAATGCTAATTATGCTGTGGTACGCAAATCCACTGAGTAGATGGCGGTAGTGAGCAAACGTCAAACAGGAGCAAAAGCGATGCGAGCGCCATGAGCGAGCGATTTGCGAACTAAGGAATATTTGAATAATCGGTTAAAAAGGGAAACGATGGGAAGTGAGTAGAGTGAGACGTCTGTTTGTCTGTGCTCTTATGTACATTATCATTGGCCTCTCAAGATAGAGGGTCGTTCAAATATTATGTTACACAACATTTCACATTATTAGACCCTCTCTCGCAATATCACTTAAACGGATTTGCAGTGCATTAAAGGTTAGATGATGATTAGAGGAGCTGTCCAAACGCACTGTCGCTTGACACTTCTTCGACATATTTTCAAAAAAAAGCGTGCTTATATGAAGATACGGTAAACATGGCACCACTTTAGAGTCAAATGGGGACTGGATAACAAGTTGAATTTTTAGTTAAGGTTATGTGCTTTCGATAACTTGCTTGAACCAATCTCACCCCCATTCTTAATATTTAGACATAGGGCCGAAAATATTGAATTTTTAAATAAAAAGTGCATTGACAGCCCATTTTTTTTTTTCGTTGCATCGACCAGGTAATACCTACAGCTTACTACTTATAAGAACATTTATGGTTAGGTGCTTGGGTGGAACATTGCGAAGAAGATTTTTTTTCAGTGTGATTTACTAGTAGTTTCATCACATAAGTTTAGCCACAAATTCAACAAAAAACGATTATTGCTAAACATCTTATTCTGCATCATGACGTTTAAAAACATGTCCTCTTTGAAGTAATATAAAGTTTTCAATACAAATTAGCGATGGTTGATGAGCTATTTCAAATTTTATGTTTCTCCGTTTTGACCCAATCTCACCCCCCAGACCCATTGTCACCCCCATCGACGGTATCCTTTTTTGACCCATTCTCACCCCCAACGACGGTACTCAAACTTCAACACACACTAGCGCCACGAACGAATTCAGCGAAAAACATCATGAATGAGTGTGTGTGAGATTGTACAGCGGTACAGCTCCGGTGTACACCCACACAACCATGTTTCAGTGATCCTTTGAATCGTTGAGGACATATCGAACGTGTCGCTTGCGACAGAGTGGGAGCTTTCAGGTGGTCAAAACAAATATGGTCTAATCGTAATTTTAGCCCTTTGGATAGTAATGAATAAGCCTGTTTTATCGAAGAGGGAAGGAACTACATTTTTATAGCTTTATTATTTCCTTTGTTTTAACTTTTTCGTTTTTTTTTTCGTCGGCTTTCTGTCTGTGGAATTTTTCTTTTTTTTTTTAATTTCTCGAAAATTCAGCATTTTGGACTTTGGCCAGCTCGTCCACAACTTCTCTGTGGCCCCTCTCGATAGCCACCTGAAAGGGCGTACGCCCTTCACTGTCAAGGCAACCGATATCTGCCGAGTGGTCATGTATGAGCATCTTCACAGCTTCCAATTTGTTATTTTCAGTTGCCAAATGCAGAAGAGTCCGTCCGGATCCGTTCGGAGTGTTGACATCTAATGCATAATCGGCAAGAAGCATTTTCACAACATCCCACTGGCCCTTCAAGGCAGCTACGTGAGAAGGAGTTTGGCCGCTCTTGTTAGTAGCATTGAAATTTGCACGATGCTTCACGATCAAAATGTTGACCATTTTCCACATGCTATTCTCGGCTGCACAATGAAGAGGCGTATTTCCATCGTTGTCTTGCGCATTGACATCAGCCGCATAGACATCTATAAGCATCTGCACCATTTCCATATTATCTCCTTCGGCCGCCAAATGAATAAGAGTTTGTCCGGCTTTATTGGCAATTTTGTAGTCTGCAGAATATTTGAAATCTTTGTCAATCAGCATCTTCACCATCTCCCACTTATCATTTTTGGCAGCAAGAAGGAGAGGAGTATTTCCATCGTTGTCTTGCGCATTGACATCAGCCGCATAGTCATCTATAAGCATCTGTACAATTTCCATATTACCACTTTCTGCCGCAAAATGGATAAGAGTTTGTCCGGCGTTATTGGAAATTTTGTAGTCTGCAGAATATTTGGAATCTTTGTCAATCAACATCTTGACCATCTCCCACTTATATCTTTTGGCAGCAAGAAGGAGAGGAGTATTTCCATCGTTGTCTTGCGCATTGACATCAACCGCATAGTCATCTATCAGCATCTTTACAGTGTTCATATTATTTCTTGCTGCGAAATGGATAAGAGTTTCTCCGTTTTTGTTGACAATTTTGTGGTCTGCAAAATATTCGGACTCTTTGTCAATCAAGATCTTGACCATCTTCCAGTCATATTGTTTGGCAGCAAGAAGAACAGGAGTATTTCCATCGTTGTCTTGCGCATTGACATCAGCCGCATAGTTTTCTATAAGCATCTTTACAATTTCAACGCCACCTTTTTCGGCCGCAAAGTGGATAAGAGTTTGTCCGGCGTTATTGGCAATTTTGTAGTCTGCAGAATATTTGAAATCTTTGTCAATCAACATCTTGACCATCTCCCACTTATATCTTTTGACAGCAAGAAGGAGAGGAGTATTTCCATCGTTGTCTTGCGCATTGACATCAGCCGCATAGTCATCTATAAGCATCTGTACAATTTCCATATTACCACTTTCTGCCGCAAAATGGATAAGAGTTTGTCCGGCGTTATTGGCAATTTTGTAGTCTGCAGAATATTTGGAATCTTTGTCAATCAACATCTTGACCATCTCCCACTTATATATTTTGGCAGCAAGAAGGAGAGGAGTATTTCCATCGTTGTCTTGCGCATTGACATCAGCCGCATAGTCATCTATAAGCATCTGTACAATTTCCATATTACCACTTTCTTCCGCAAAATTATAGAGAGTTTGTCCGTCATCATTGGCAATTTTGTAGTTTCCAAAATATTCGGAATTTCTGCCAATCAACTTCTTGACCTCCTCCCATTCAGAATGTTTGGCAGCAACATGGAGAGGAGTATTTCCATCGTTGTCTTGCGCATTGACATCAGCCGCATAGTCATCTATCAGTATCTTTACCATTTCCATATTATCTCTTGCTGCGAAATGGATAAGAGTTTCTCCGTTTTTATTGGCAATTTTGTAGTCTGCAAAATATTTGGAATCTTTGTCAATCAACATCTTGACCATCTCCCACTCATTATTTTTGGCAGCAACAAGAACAGGAGTATTTCCATCGTTGTCTTGAGCATTGACATCAGCCGCATAGCTTTCTATAAGCATCTTTACAGTTCCCATATAACCTGCTTTGGCCGCAAAATGAATGAGAGCTTTTCCGTTTTTATTGGCAATTTTGTAGTCTGCAAAATATTTGGAATCTTTGTCAATCAACATCTGGACCATCCTCCAGTCATTTTGTTTGGCAGCAAGAAGAACAGGAGTATTTCCATCGTTGTCTTGCGCATTGACATCAGCTGCATAGTTTTCTATAAGCATCTGTACAATTTCCATATTACCACTTAGTGCCGCAAAATGAATAAGAGTTTGTCCGTCATCATTGGCAATTTTGTAGTCTGCAAAATATTTGGAATCTTTGTCAATCAACATCTGGACCATCCTCCAGTCATTTTGTTTGGCAGCAAGAAGAACAGGAGTATTTCCATCGTTGTCTTGCGCATTGACATCAGCCGCATAGTCATCTATAAGCATCTGTACAATTTCCATATTACCTCTTAGTGCCGCAAAATGAATAATAGTTTGTCCGTCATTATTGGCAATTTTGTAGTCTGCAAAATATTTGGATTTTTTGTCAATCAACATCTTGACCACCCCCCACACATCATTTTTGGCAGCAACAAGGAGAGGAGTATTTCCATCGTTGTCTTGCGTATTGATATCAGCCGCATAGTCATCTATAAGCATTTGTACAATTTCCATATTACCTCTTTCGGCTGCCAAATGAATAACAGTTCGTTCGATTCCATTGCCAATTTTGTAGTCTGCAGAATATTTGCATTTTCTGTCAATCAACATCTTGACAATCTCCCACTTATTATTTCTGGCAGCAAGAAGGAGAGGAGTGTTTCTATAGCAGATTCTCACATCAACATCAGCAGCATGGTCATCTATAAGCATTTGTACAATTTCTATTTCTCCTGCTATGATCGCCAAGTCAAAAAGAGTTGTTCCTGTATTATTGGCAATTTTGTAGTCTCCACAATATTCGGAATCTTTGTCAATCAACATCTTGACCGTCTCCCACTGACGCCAAGAGGCAGCAAGAAGGAGAGGAGTATTTCCATAGTTGTCTTGCACATTAACATCAGCTGCAAAGTCGTCTATAAGCATCTGAACAATTTTCATATTACCACTTTGTGCCGCCAAATGAATAAGAGTTTGTCCGTGTCTATTGGCAATTTTGTAATCGGCTGAATATTTATGAATTAGCAGCTTGACTATTCCCACATCGGCTGCATTATGTAGAGGAGTATTTCCGTGCCTGTCTTGAGCATTAATACTTTTATCAGCACCATGTTGCGCAAGCATATTCACAATCCCTTCGTTCCCATCAGATACAGCGTAATGAATTGGTAAAGCTCCCTCTGAATCTGGGGTATTTATGTCTATTTCAGATTCGTTTTCTTCCATAGTATTATTGCTTGCTTCATGGTGAGTACAATCGCCAAATTGGTGATCACAGAGAACTAACCTTAGAATGTTTTCTTTCCTGGATTGAACAGCAACATGCAGAAGTGTGACTTTTTTGTCTAGCTCCCTTCTTTGAAGCAACTGTTTAGCCTCATGGTGGTTCAGGAGCTCTTTTAAAATTAATTCGTAACCATCAAAACAGACTAAATACATCATTGCAGGTGTTTTGTGGCAAATTCGGTTGATTGCGTCCATTTGCGATTTACTGTTATCCCAATTTTCCTCAATCATCGAAAAGAAAAAGGCTCGAACTACTGTATGTTTATTCAAAACATCAAACAAGATCGCTTTCCAATCTAACACATGGTCATACAAAAATTTTGAAAGGAAATACTCAGCATACGATAAGTGAGTGAATTGTAGGTGGTTCTTGTTCGAAGCATTGATCAATAGTGATTTTTCTCCATAGTCCAGGATTTTTTGCATGCTTTCCAGAATTGTTACAGTATCGTTATTGCTCAATATTTTACGTAATTCAGGAACGTTTAACTGTTCAATAGCAATTATCTGATGAGCACGATCAAATTTTGTGAAGTTGTCTTTGAAAAAATCATCTATTTTTGATTCAACTGTTGCATATGCTTCTTCCTTTTTAACTTTTTTGGCGAATATGTTGAATGATATCTTGACAAAATTTTCATATAAACTCACCACACTGAAATGGGTTTCCATGTTCAATATCTCGGTAATGTTTCCATGTGTTGACGTCCAGTATTTTTCGAATTTTTCCTTTTTGACTTCTGCAAGCATTCGAACCATTAGAGGTAGACCAGTAAAGTGGAAATAGACAGATTTAATACTGTCATGCAAAAGCTCGAGCAAACGTTTCGCAAATATTTGAAATCGTACGAGATCTTTCTGACTGATCTCAGAACTGATGTCCCAGTAGTTTCTCAAAAACATCAGCTGCTCATCCTCAACTAATGGAACAAGCTTTAATGTCTTAACTTGCAATCCTTTTTCCAGTGTGTTTTTCACATGATTTCTGCCACTTATGAGCAATCGAATATCATTTTTGCAGAAAGTTTCCTTGATAAGCTTAATAGCTAAACTCTGATGCTGTGTATCAATCTCATCGAAGCCATCTAGAAGAATGAAACATTGTTCTGGACAATTTTCCAAACTGTTTTGAATAAACTTTTGGGTGGATCTTGTAAAATGGGAGGATTTCATAAGTGTGAATATATCGTTTTGTTCCTCGTAGTTTTTAAACAACCCATTCAAGCAAATCAGATACACGTGATTGTTGTAGTCAGCTTGTAGTAAATACGTGATTTTTTTCATGAAAGTTGTTTTTCCCATGCCTGCCTCACCTACCAATATGTAATAATCGTTCCGATCAGGCGATTGCTTCAACATTGAAGTAAATTTATCTTCTGTTATATTTTTGTGACCATTTTGTAAAATAAGCTTACGTTCCACATAATCACTGAAATCTGCTTCTGTAATCTTTTGTAAGCTTCTGCGCAGATCCGCTTCGATCTTACGAATACACTCGTTTCCTTCGTCGCTGCTCAAATAAGGCTTCTTTTTGTTATTTATGTTTGTAATCTTGTACCATTCTTCAAATTCATCTTCCAGTATTTTATAAAATTCGTTTCTATTACTAAACAAAGAACGGTCCTTATCATGAACGCACTTGTCCACAAACGATTTTATAATGCTATTTTTTGTCTTGTAGAGATCTTTAGGCTGACCGGTACATAACGCAAAGCAATCAAAAAAGCTTCTCAAATCAGATTCTTCGATGAACCTAGGAAAACTAGTTTCTTCGGGTTTATTGTTGAGTTGCCTCTTGTCTATCTCACTACTGAAAACCACCTCTGATAGGTCCTTAAATCTTCCGCACGAAGTAATGAAATGTGTATGAAGCTCGTTCCATAACCATTGCTGATTTATGTCATCCTTATATCTTGTGAATGTGTCTGCAAATCTTATGGAGTTATCAATTTTCAAAATGGATCGTAAAGGATTGAGGTATTTTCTCAAGATGTTTTTAATTTTACCCGAATTCTGAAGCTCAATTATAGCATCCTTGACGTCAACAGGTAATTTGTTTATCTCTTTCAACAGTTCCTGGATTTTCTGTGCTTTTGGAACTAATTTTTCATTTTTTCCATTACACGTTCCGAACATTTTAGTTCTCAACGAATCATTCAAAGCCCAGCTTTCTATGTCAAAGAGATCTCTTAGTTTAATTCTAGTATTATCATCTATTGATTTGTCGGTGAAGATTATAAACTGTTTTTTGTAATTCTTGAACTCACTTTTTTTTGAAACATTCATGAATGATTGAATGTAGATTGGAAGGGATAACGGATTTTTTGTATCAAAATTTGTAGGAAAAAACTCTTTGTATTCAATTTCAGCATGCCCATCACTACGCTTGACTTGAAAGAACCATACTTCCTTCTGATCATCCAAAAGTAGCACAGCGTCATCAAACTTACCGGCCTGCTCCATTTCTGATGCCAGGCGGAATCTGCATTCTTCCAAGGATGCAGCAACGAAAAGCGTCGAAGTAAGTTGTTTCTGATAATCGAAACCTTGTTTGGTTCTATCTCCTCTCCATGTGAAGCTCATTGAAAGGGGCGGATGTATTGTTGTTTTCAGTTGCATGTGTCTGTAAATAGGAAAATCATTTTTATTAGTTCAAAAATATTAAGCACTTAATATAGGAAAAATGTTTTCCTTATTTATTGTATTGGAGAGAAAAATGTGAAATCTACAGTTTCAATTTTGCCCGGATATTATATTGAGCTCAATTAACCCTCTAATACCCAAATTTTTGATTTTGATCTAAATATCATTTTTCGTCATCTAATATGGATTTAAACATGTTTTTGAAGATGATTCTTTTCAATTCTCGATTTCGTGAATTTCAGTTTTTGATTTTTCTAATTTTCATTTTTGAACATCCCCAAACTTTTACATTTTGCCTGGAAGCCAATTTGAGGAACGAATCTTTTTTAAATGAAAACATTTTGAGATTTTATGATTATTGTTGGAATATTATTATTTTTTGCGGAATTGGAGACAAACAGTCATGGAACGAGTGGGATGGAGGAGGCTACTATGTACAGCAGAGGCCACCCCGGCCTTAGCCTGACCGGTAAGTAAGTAATATTTTTCACAGTTCACTAGAAATATGGTGCATTTGATGATGTGGGATTTATATTTTTATTGCAACCCTTAGAACCCGCAACCCCGCAACCCGTAGAAAACCTGAAAGATTTCTGATTGAGAATGGACTACCCGCTTTGCGCGCAGCCACAGTTGATCAGCAGGAGTAAATCAATTCAATTTTGTATAGCGAAATGCATCTAAACTTGAATTACTTGAAATACAAAGCTTTTCCCGAAAAAATATTTGGTAGGCTTAATAGTGGTCACCATTGTGCACAACCACTACCAAATATTTTTTCGATTAATGTATTCCCCTTCGAGAAATGTGCCTTTAGATGCTATTCGCCATACAATATTTTTGCGATTTACTTTTAGCGGTTTTTCGCGCATAGAAGCTAGCGCCAAATTGGTCGATGCGGAGAGTAGGAAAACAGCCGATGCAGGTAATTAATTGAACCATAAACTTCGATCTTCCTTCTGATGTAAACATTGCCCACTAATCATCAAATACGGCAAAAAGAAGAAACCAATGTTATGGTTCATCTCTGCCGTTTCTGCCGTTCTGCATTTTTCCAGATTTTTGGAAAAAAGTGCGTTTTAGTACAATCCCAACTAACAATCGCCAGCCGCAAACAAGCATGCATGCTGAATTGTTGTTTTAGAATAGTAATTATAGCTGAACTAAAATTATGCAGTACACATTACTGTACAAATGCTATTTCAATGGACTACCCGCTTTGCGCGCAGCCACAGTTGATCAGCAGGAGTAAATCAATATAATTTTGTATGTCGAAATGCATCTAAACTTGAATTACTTGAAATACAAAGCTTTTACCGAAAAAATATTTGGTAGGCTTAATAGTGGTCACCATTGTGCACAACCACTACCAAATATTTTTTCGAATAATGTGTTCCACTTTGAAGAATTTGCCTTTAGATGCTATTCGCCATACAATATTTTTGCGATTTACTTTCAGGCGCTGGCAATCAACGGGACTCGAGTTCGAATCTGGATTTAGGAAAAATTATGTGTAGTTATTATTTCACAATATTTGTTAACAGCATTAAGTTCAAATCATAAATTCTCGTAGAAACTGAGATTTTTTGCATTTTTCCTAATTTTTATTCATTTTTGCTAAAGCTGAATAACAGCTTTACTATATAGTTGTAAAACGATTTAACAATGAACAGTTCAGTTGGTTCACAACACTATGCTTTATAGTTTCTCCAAATTTGTGTGAACAAAACCCGAACAAAAGTTGTGCCTGAAAATTATCCAAATGTTATTCAGCATCATGCTGAATCAATGGACTATCCGCTTGGCGCAGACCCACAGTTGATCAGCAGGAGTAAATCCCTTTTATTTTGTATGGTGAAAAACATCTAAACTTGAATTACTTGAAATAGAAAGCTTTTACTGAAAAAATATTTGGTAGGCTTAATAGTAGTCACCATTGTGCACAACCACTACCAAATATGTTTTCGAATAATGTATTCCACTTCGATAAATTTGCCTTAAGATGCTATTTGCCATACATTATTTTTGCGATTTACTTTTAGCGATTTTTCGCGCATAGAAGCTAGCGCCACATTGGTCGATGCGGAGAGTAGGAAACAGCCGATGTAGTTAATTCATTCGTCGTAAAGGTGCTTGTAAAATGAGTGATTGTTAGTTGAGATGCCGTTCTCACCGTTGCGCACTCATTGTGAGCAACTGCACGGAAATTTGCCGTTCCGTTCCGTTCCGTTTTGCCGTTGTCATTGTGTTTGAGGCTTTAGCCTGATCGGTAAGAAAGTTACTCCTGCTGATCAACTGTGGGTGTGCGCCAAGCGGGTAGTCCATTGACTCATTTTGGTTGGTATTCATAGAAGAAGCACAGAGAACAGACGTCCAAGCTCATGTAGTGCTATTGTGTAAAGCATTGCAACGGTTGTTTTGAAATAACTGGCAATGTGGCCATTACGCGGCGCTGTCAAATTTCGAATCGGGGTACAAATTTGCCGTTGTTTTACCTTTTGGCGCTAGTGTCACCAAGTGTGCACCCTAGTATAGTTCCACCAAGAGAATGTGGTGGTTTTACTTGGAAAACAAAAAATGAATTATTGTTCAACTTGTTTCTAATTGAAAATAATGAAACTAATGAATTAACTACATCTGCTGTTTTCCTACTCTCCGCATCGACCAATGTGGCGCTAGCTTCTATGCGCGAAAAATCGCTAAAAGTAAATCGCAAAAATATTGTATGGCGAATACCATCTAAAGGCATATTATTCAAAGTGGAACACATTATTCGAAAAAATATTTGGTAGTGGTTGTGCACAATGGTGACCACTTTAAGCCTACCAAATATTTTTTTCGGGAAAAGCTTTGTATTTCAAGTAATTCAAGTTTAGATGCATTTCGCCATACAAAATTATATTGATTTACTCCTGCTGATCAACTGTGGCTGCGCGCAAAGCGGGTAGTCCATTATCAATGCGTTGCTTAAAATTTTGTAGCTAGAGCGATTGCTTTACGCATGAACTGAACCATTTTGAATCCGGAACTAGTTTATTTGTTGTTAATGAATTAACTACATCGGCTGTTTTCCTACTCTCCGCATCGGCCAATGTGGCGCTAGCTTCTATGCGCGAAAAATCGCTAAAAGTAAATCGCAAAAATATTGTATGACGAATACAATCTAAAGGCGAATTTCTCGAAGTGGAACACGTTGCACACTGGGCCAGGAACAGACATTAGCAAGACAAAACCTCTAGCGCATTGGGGATACGTCCTATCAAGTTGGTATCTTCGGCAAAGTTGTTGGGTTTTATCTGCGCCTCAAATTGCGCTTGGAATTTTAGTTCGTAAAACCGCCGCATAGGTGGCGCTGCGGTGCTAACTTCTTTATTTAACATCCTAGAGCTTTGGCGTCTTCGGCAAAGTTGTAGAACAGGCAAAAATATGAAAAGTTGTCGAAGACACCAAAACTCTAGCTCTTGAAATAACAAAGTTACATTGAATATTATAAACGAACGATTAAAATTTGCGTTTTTTTGTCATTCTCTTGTTTATCACCCTACATGTTGCCATGGCAAAAGAAACCAATAATCGCAGTAGTGAATGAATTAACTACATCGGCTATTTTCCTACTCTCCGCATCGACCCATGTGGCGCTAGCTTCTATGCGCGAAAAATCGCTAAAAGTAAATCGCAAAAATATTGTATGGCGAATAGCATCTAAAGGTAAATTTATCGAAGTGGAATACATTATTCGAAAAAATATTTGGTAGTGGTTGTGCACAATGGTGACTACTATTAAGCCTACCAAATATTTTTTCATTAGAAGCTTTCTATTTCAAGTAATTCAAGTTTAGATGCTTTTCACCATACAAAATAAAATGGATTTACTCCTGCTGATCAACTGTGGGTGTGCGCCAAGCGGGTAGTCCATTAAATGCTTTGGCTGTTTTCCTACTCTCCGCATTGACCAATGTGGCGCTAGCTTCTATGCGCGAAAAATCGCTAAAAGTAAATCGCAAAAATATTGTATGGCGAATAGCATCTAAAGGTAAATTTATCGAAGTGGAATACATTATTCGAAAAAATATTTGGTAGTGGTTGTGCACAATGGTGACTACTATTAAGCCTACCAAATATTTTTTCATTAGAAGCTTTCTATTTCAAGTAATTCAAGTTTAGATGCTTTTCACCATACAAAATAAAATGGATTTACTCCTGCTGATCAACTGTGGGTGTGCGCCAAGCGGGTAGTCCATTAAATGCTTTGGCTGTTTTCCTACTCTCCGCATTGACCAATGTGGCGCTAGCTTCTATGCGCGAAAAATCGCTAAAAGTAAATCGCAAAAATATTGTATGGCGATAAGCATCTAATGGCGTATTTCTCGAAGTGGAACACATTATTCGAAAAAATATTTGGTAGCGGTTGTGCACAATGATGACCGGTTTGGTGCCTACCAAATATTTTTTCGGTAAAAGCTTTCCATTTCGAGAAATTCGAGTTTAGATGCTTTTCGTCATACAAAATAAAATTAATTTACTCCTGCTGATCAACTGTGGGCGCGCGCCAAGCTGGTTGTCCATTCATTTCGTACGAACCGCAGCATTCTTGTGATAATGATGTCGCCGTGGTGCAAATTTAGTTCCTCACTTTTGGAAACTGAAACAGTTCATAAAGCACATTATGATTGTCTAACTATATATGTATTGAAAAGGTTAATCAGTTTTACGATAATCATAGCTGCCCTATGAACATATTTTTTTCTATTTTGCTCGCTGTTTCATAAAGTTTACTTTATGAAATTCGTATGTTCAGTTGTCTGAGTGTAAGATAAACTATACAATGCCTGTCGCACTATCAAAGTTATTTACCCGCATTATCAAAGATACCCAATTCCACGGTATACTCTTCCTCTTTATGACGCCTTGATGATCATGAGACTTTTCACATAGAAGTTAACACCAACTAGTTTTATGCGAATCTCATTTGTACTTACGTTGGTGAACTCGAAGATACATTTCCAGTTGAAGGTCCCGGTTGTTGTGTGCTGTGTGTCGAATTCATCTTGTAATTGGTTTCTAAATTCTGCCCAGTCACACCTGAAATATCAAGAAAGATTACATTACTGGTTGTCACTGCTGGCTGACGCAGGTTTACATTGACCACCTAAGAACAAATCAACTGAACCCTCGAGCAGTCGCGTCTTTGACTACCTGCAGCGATGCCACGCCCACACTGTATACCAAAAGCGCGCATTTTTCATGGTGCGTGTACTGAGTACACGACGCGACTGCTCCCGGGTTAAAGCATAATACAGCTTCCGCTCCATAACTGGGCTTTGACGACAGTTCAGTTAGTAAACGCCGCTCGATAACTGGACTGAGCTCCCGGAGCCGGAGGCTATTGTTATATTTTGTTTGCTTATCTATTTGCAAAATGTGAGGTTCATTCATTTATTTAGTTAACATCAAATTCATGATAATACTGAATCAACAATCTGCCGCCATAATACTCGATTTGCAGCTGCAGCTCTCCATCCTCGGTCACGCCCAACACTCGCCAGATCACGCTCCACCTGGTCCGCCCATCTGCGCTCCACGCCTTCTTGTACCAACCGGATGGTAAGCAAACACCAACTTTGCAGGGCTGTTGTCCGGCATTCTTGCAACATGCCCTGCCCACCGTAACCTTCCGGCTTTGGTCACCTTCTGGATGCTGGGATCGCCGTAAAGTGCAGCGAGCTCGTGGTTCATCGGTTCATCCTTCTCCGCCACACACCGTTCTCCTGCACACCGCCAAAGATCATCCTTAGCACGCGTCGCTCGAAAACTCCGAGTGCTTGCAGGTCCTCCTCGAGCATCGTCCATGTCTCGTGTCCGTAGAGAACCACCGGTCTTATTAGCGTCTTGTACATGGTACATTTGGTGCGGGGGTGAATCTTTTTTGACCGCAGTTTCTTCGGGAGCCCATAGTAGGCACGACTTCCACTGATGATGCGCCTTCGTATTTATTTGTTTATTTATTATTAACATCAACAGACATCTTATGCCCCAATGATGGCCTCTTATAACTAATACATAACTATAAAAACTAAAAGCAAAACTGCATTTGAAATACAAGACAAAACAGGAACAAAAATGCGAAAAAGTCAAATACCGTAACAAAAAACATATAAAATCACAGTTCGTTATTGTTCGTA
Organism: Aedes albopictus; assembly: GCF_035046485.1. Classification (NCBI taxonomy): domain Eukaryota; kingdom Metazoa; phylum Arthropoda; class Insecta; order Diptera; family Culicidae; genus Aedes; species Aedes albopictus. The sequence goes on along the minus strand of NC_085138.1, from coordinate 36,435,215 downwards.
AAATATTTCACGGCTCACGTTATTGTCAGCCGTTAGCAAGGAACCGAGGTAGACGAATCTTCTACCACCTCGAAAGTATCCCCGTCTATCGTAACATTGCTGCCAAGGTTTGTCCTGTCTCGCTTAGTCCCACCTACCAGCAAAAATGTGAGGTTATATTTCGTTTATTTTTGACAGACAACTGCCTTTTAACTGGAGTTTGGGCCAGTTATTGAGCGCCCAGTTAAAAAAGCAGTCCAGTCAAACAGCAGTCAAACAGTCGTCAGTAGACTGAGTTAAGATTCCTAGATAATGCTGAGATCATTAGGATGGTGCATGCAATGCTGATATGTATGGAGCATGGTATTGAACGATGGTGTATGATGTCCGAATTATGCATTGGACGTCGACATGGTTCATGGTACAGGGTCTCCAATGGACTATCCGCTTTGCACGCAGCCACAGTTGATCAGCAGGGGTAAATCAGTTTAATTTTGTATGGCGAAATGCATCTAAATTTGAATTACTTGAAATACAAAGCTTTTCCCGAAAAAATATTTGGTAGGCTTAATAGTGGTCATGTTCACATTTATGAAAATGTCTTGAAATCCACCGGTCAAGTAAGTATCATAATTCTCATGCCGAAATGAACTTCTGGTCAAATTTTCAGCTTGATTGATAAAGATTTCGATGTGCTTCAAGTCGATTGGGTAATTTCGGGCGTTTCCACACTTTAAAAAATCATAACTATTGAACGGAAAGACATACAATAATGATTATAGCTCGAAATCAAAGCTTATCGTATTCCACAAAAGTTGTCCATACATACTTATACAATGAATTAACTGCATCGGCTGTTTTCCTACTCTCCGCATCGACCAATGTGGCGCTAGCTTCTATGCGCGAAAAATCGCTAAAAGTAAATCGCAAAAATATTGTATGGCGAATAGCATCTTAAGGCAAATTTATCGAAAAAATTAACATTATTCGAAAAAATATTTGGTAGTGGTTGTGCACAATGGTGACCGCTATAAAGCCTACTAAATATTTTTTCAAGAAAAGCATTCTATTTCAAGTAATTCAAGTTTAGATGCTTTTCACCATACAAACTTAAATGGATTTACTACTGCTGACCAACTGTGGGCGTGCGCCAAGCGGGTAGTCCATTAATGACTGTGGAAGTGCCCAAAGAACACTATTGCACCTTAGCATCTCAGTCGCCATCTTGGCGTTTACTACATCACCCAGGCATGCCCCATTTCGACATCCGCACCATATTGACACCACCTTAAAACCAACCCCCCCCCCCCTTGCACGCTAATGGATCTATCATGTGACAGCTGCCAATGTGACAAGGAAATAGCTATCATTTTATGACATGTAATCATAAAATTTCGCTTTGAAATGGACTACCCGCTTGGCGCACACCTACAGTTGATCAGCAGGAGTAAATCCATTTTATTTTGTATGGTGAAAAGCATCTAAACTGGAATTACTTGAAATAGAAAGCTTCTAATGAAAAAAATATTTGGTAGGCTTAATAGTAGTCACCATTGTGCACAACCACTACCAAATATTTTTTCGAATAATGTATTCCACTTCGATAAATTTGCCTTTGGATGCTATTCGCCATACAATATTTTTGCGATTTACTTTTAACGATTTATCGCGCATAGAAGCTAGCGCCACATTGGTCAATGCGGAGAGTAGGAAAACAGCCGATCTAGTAACCATTGTAAAAACAAGATTTCGGCTCAGTTATGCCCATGTGGTGCCCATAAACATAAACGAATATGTAAGTAAAAAAAATTAAGGAACAGGCAAAGCTGCTCCAAATTAATTAATCTACAACTTTGTAGATCATTTTGTAAGCGTATATAGAATAACTAAAAAGCAGATTATCAGCCAAACAAGAGGGGTCACCCTAATGAATTAAATGCTTTGGCTGTTTTCATACTCTCCGCATTGACCAATGTGGCGCTAGCTTCTATGCGCGATAAATCGTTAAAAGTAAATCGCAAAAATATTGTATGGCGAATAGCATCTAAAGGCGTATTTCTCGAAGTGGAACACATTATTCGAAAAAATATTTGGTACACGGTCAGAAAATTCACACAAAACTGAGCTAAAGTGGGACAACTCAAAATTGAGTAAATTTTTTTTCCAGCGATAGCGCTGGCACAAGTGCGAAAATCTTATCAGTTTAAGTCGTATAATATTCTTGCTGATGTGAAGAATATTATACGGCCTAAATTGGTTGGATTTTTGCACTTGGGCCAGCGCTATCGCTGGAAATGCAATTTACTCATTTTTTGAGCTGTTCCAGTTTAGCTCAGTTTTGTGTGAATCTTACTCATTTTAGAGTAACATTTTCTTAGCGTGTAGCGGTTGTGCACAATGATGACCGGTTTGGTGCCTACCAAATATTTTTTCGGTAAAAGCACAGAGAACAGACGTCTAAGCTCATGAAGTGCAGTTGTGTAAAGTATTGCAACGGTTGTTTTGAAATAACTGGCAATGTGGCCATTACGCGGCGCTGTCACATTTCGAATCGCGGTGCAAATTGGCGCTAGTATCGCCAAGTGTGCACCCCAATGTAGTTCCACCCAGAGAATGTGTGAATTTTCAAGGGAAATAATAATTGTATTGTTGTTCAATTAATTTCTAATTGAAAGTAGTGAAATTAATTTTCAATGGTTTGCTCAAATTTTGTTGCTAACTTAGTGAAATAATAATACACATGTTGTTATTTTAGCAAATACAGCTTAATCTCTGAGTAGGAATATTTTAAGATGCGCCAGTGAAATATTTCTTAATTAAGCGCCATCATGGTGTCGGAAGGAGTTTTTAGGTGGGAAAGTCACCGTCGATGTCGCTACTGCGCTTGATTTTTCTTTACACAAGATTTTCAAGCATTTTTGTTCGAGCATGTTCGTCTGTTCTCTGTGATAAAAGCCTTCCATTTCGAGAAATTCGAGTTTAGATGCTTTTCGTCATACAAAATAAAATGAATTTACTTCTGCTGATCAACTGTGGGCGTGCGCCAAGCTGGTAGTTCATTTCACAATAATGAAGAAAAAGGTAAAACAAATAAGAGGACACTTTCTCAAAGACACCATATATCTAAAACTTAAGGTTTAGGCATAAACATTTTTGTATTTGTAAATAAGGCTCGGGACCCATTGTGCACTGTCGTATTCCCCCGAATAATCCGAGGAAAAAAAATCAATGCAGAGAAATCGATCATTGCAGTGGACTACCCGCTTTGCGCGCAGCCACAGTTGATCAGCAGGAGTAAATCCATTTTATTTTGTATGGTGAAAAGCATCTAAACTTGAATGAATTAACTACATCGGCTGTTTTCCTACTCTCCGCATCGACCAATGTGGCGCTAGCTTCTATGCGCGGAAAATCGCTAAAAGTAAATCGCAAAAATATTGTATGGTGAATACATCTAAAGGCAAATTCTTCAAAGTGGAACACATTATTCGAAAAAATATTTGGTAGTGGTTGTGCACAATGGTGACCACTATTAAGCCTACCAAATATTTTTTCAGTAAAAGCTTTCTATTTCAAATAATTCAAGTTTAGATGCTTTTCACCATACAAAATAAAATGGATTTACTCCTGCTGATCAACTGTGGGTGTGCGCCAAGCGGGTAGTCCATTAACCCTTTATAAGGCCGAGAGAACCAGGCACGGAATCCACTCGTTGTACATTGGAATATAAAGTACATGTGGTGTAATGAACAAAACCGTTTTTATTTTCAAAAAAATCGATCGTCGATTTTGTTTGAAAAAAATTGGTCTAAATTTCAACTTTTTGTCAACAAAGTTTAAAATGTTGTTATTTTGTGATGCGTTTATCAACCATGCTGATTTTTTGACAGGTTATTGCCCTAATATCCATGACTTTCTTGTGTGGATTTGAACTCAATTGGTCAATTATTTTGGACGATATGGCAATTTTAGTACATGTCCATTTATTATAGTACATTTTTTCAAAAGGCCGAGTTTCTAAAAGTAATGAAGCAATCAAGTTGAAATTTTGTCCACAAGTAAAAGAAACATAGGCCTTTCATTCCCCATCATTCGATTTTCAATTCGCTCCACACAACAGAAGTTCGAGCTTATAAACCTTTATGCACTCAAAAAATGGTGGTTTTTGGAGAGACATTTTGTTCTAAAAATGCCCATTCATATTTGTTATGGCTCAAAAAACTCATGAGTACTCACAAAGGCCTAATGTGTCCATCAGTTAAAACAGAAGTTGTAAAAATTTTCTAAACGAACAGAAAAAAAATATGTGTATTAGTTGGCAATATAGTTGCCACTGCCTTATAAAGGGTTAAATGCTTTGACTGTTTTCCTACTCTCCGCATCGACCAATGTGGCGCAAGCTTCTATGCGCAAAAGATCGCTAAAAGTAAATCGCAAAAATATTGTATGGCGAATAGCATCTAAAAGCGTATTTCTCAAAGTGGAAGACATTATTCGAAAAAATATTTGGTAGTGGTTGTGCACAATGATGACCAGTTTGGTGCCTCCGAGAAATTCGAGTTTAGATGCTTTTCGCCATACAAAATAAAATGAATTTACTCCTGCTGATCAACTGTGGGCGCACGCCAAGCTGGTAGTCCATTGGATTCTGTGTGATACACGCTAAGACCAGTTTACCTATTTTTCTAAAATATGGGTAAATTTTATTCAAATTTGCGTAAACTTTACGCAAATATGGGTAAATTAAACTCATATTTTGGAAAAGTGCACAACCGCATTTATAGGTAATATTAACCCATTATGTGGGTTACAATTACTCATATTTGTGTCCACATTACCCATATTTGAGTTCTGTTTACCTATATTTGAGTATCATTTACGCATATTTGCGGTTGTGCACTTTTTGGAAAAAAGGTAAACTGATCTTAGCGTGTAGCGTAAATCATTATACTTCTGCAGATTCTGAACTTTTAAATTTAATAAACCACTTAACTATAACGAAAAGTTTAAAAACCATGCGAAAAATTTGCTCTGATGTAAAATTGAACTTATCTGAATTAAGGTCTATTCGTATATTTTTCGCAGATTATGACATATGTTATGTCATATTCCAATAATGTACTCCAAAAAGACAATATTCAGTTGAAAAAAATAATTAGGTTATGCTTTCAATACAATTTTAGGAACAACTTTAAAACCAGCACACAGAGAACAGACGAACATGCTCGAACAAAAATGCTTGAAAATCTTGTGTAAAGAAAAATCAAGCGCAGTAGCGACATCGACGGTGACTTTCCCACCTAAAAACTCCTTCCGACACCATGATGGCGCTTAATTAAGAAATATTTCACTGGCGCATCTTAAAATATTCCTACTCAGAGATTAAGCTGTATTTGCTAAAATAACAACATGTGTATTATTATTTCACTAAGTTAGCAACAAAATTTGAGCAAACCATTGAAAATTAATTTCACTACTTTCAATTAGAAATTAATTGAACAACAATACAATTATTATTTCCCTTGAAAATTCACACATTCTCTGCACGGTCAGAAAATTCACTCATTTTCGAGCTAAAGTGGGACAACTCAAAATTGAGTAAATTTTTTTTCCATCGATAGCGCTGGCCAAAGTGCGAAAATCTCATCTGTTTAAGCCGTATAATATTCTTGATGATGCGAAGAATATTATACGGCTTAAACCAGTTGGATTTTTGCACTTGGTCTAGCGCTATCGCTGGAAATGCAATTTACTCATTTTTTGAGCTGTTCCAGTTTAGCTCAGTTTTGTGTGAATCTTACTCATTTTAGAGTAACATTTTCTTAGCGTGTGGGTGGAACTACATTGGGGTGCACACTTGGCGATACTAGCGCCAATTTGCACCGCGATTCGAAATGTGACAGCGCCGCGTAATGGCCACATTGCCAGTTATTTCAAAACAACCGTTGCAATACTTTACACAACTGCACTTCATGAGCTTAGACGTCTGTTCTCTGTGACCAGCACGACTTGGGGGTAAAATGAACAGCTGATTCAAACTTTATCCATTTTTTATATATTTTTTGCAACCTCGGTATATTGAAATCTAGAATACATATTATGACACAGCTAAAGGAAAAAGTTAATAAAAAATATTTTACGCTTTTAAATTAAGATTTTTATCCTTAAAACCGCTTATTTTAGTCACAGAGAACAGACGAACATGCTCGAACAAAATTGCTTGAAAATCTTGTGTAAAGAAAAAACAAGCTCAGTAGCGACATCGACGGTGACTTTCCCACTCAAAAACTTGTTTCGACACCATGATGGCGTTTTCTAAAGAAATATTTCACTAGCGCACCTTTAAATTTTCCTACCCAGATTCTGAGCTGTATTTGCTCAAATAACAAGATGTTTATGATTATTTCATTAATCCAGCTACAAAATTTGAGCAACCCATTGATAATTAGTTTCATTATTTTCAATTGGAAACAAGTTGAACAATAATTTAATTTTTGTTTTCCAAGTAAACCCACTACATTCTCTTGGTGGAACTATACTAGGGTGCACACTTGGTGACACTAGCGCCAAAAGGTAAAACAACGGCAAATTTGTACCTCGATTCGAAATTTGACAGCGCCGCGTAATGGCCACATTCCCAGTTATTTCAAAACAACCGTTGCAATGCTTTACACAATAGCACTACATGAGCTTGGACGTCTGTTCTCTGTGTTTTAGTATATTTTTTACAAATAATGATTCCAGCACATTCCAAATTTTATTTCAAAAGTTTTAAAAGGCTAGCATATAAAGTTTACATTGAATTTGTTGACCTATATTTGAATATATCGAAATGCAACATTTAAGCACAGAGAACAGACGAACATGCTCGAACAAAATTGCTTGAAAATCTTGTGTAAAGAAAAATCAAGCGCAGTAGCGACATCGACGGTGACTTTCCCACCTAAAAACTCCTTCCGACACCATGATGGCGCTTAATGGACTACCCGCTTTGCGCGCAGCCACAGTTGATCAGCAGGAATAAATCAATTTAATTTTGTATGGCGAAATGCATCTAAACTTAAATTACTTGAAATACAAAGCTTTTCCCGAAAACATATTTGGTAGGCTAAATAGTGGTCACCATTGTGCACAACCACTACCAAATATTTTTTCGAATAATGTGTTCCGCTTTGAAGAATTTGCCTTTAGATGGTATTCGCCATACAATATTTTTGCGATTTACTTTTAGCGATTTTTCGCGCATAGAAGCTAGCGCCACATTGGTCGATGCGGAGAGTAGGAAAACAGCTGATGTAGTTAATTCATTAAGAAATATTTCACTGGCGCATCTTAAAATATTCCTACTCAGAGATTAAGCTGTATTTGCTAAAATAACAACATGTGTATTATTATTTCACTAAGTTAGCAACAAAATTTGAGCAAACCATTGAAAATTAATTTCACTACTTTCAATTAGAAATTAATTGAACAACAATACAATTATTATTTCCCTTGAAAATTCACACATTCTCTGGGTGGAACTATATTGGGGTGCACACTTGGCGATACTAGCGCCAAAAGATAAAACATCGGCGAATTTGCACCGCGATTCGAAATGTGACAGCGCCGCGTAATGGCCACATTGCCAGTTATTTCAAAACAACCGTTGCAATACTTTACACAACTGCACTTCATGAGCTTAGACGTCTAATCTCTGTGATTTAAGCTAGTTTTTGAAGACATGTTCATTTTACCCCCATCGATTGTTCATTTTACCCACACTATTTTTCGTGACTCTGTTTTCTAGCATTTTTTGCAATCGAAAATAATGTAAGAAAATTGTATTTTTTATCGATATTTTCTTCCAGGACTCTTAGAATATATTACCATCTACGATATAATAGCGTAAAAAAGATAGATTTTGTCATATTTCTATTGGAAAAGTCGACAAACGCTTAGGGTGTTCATATTACCCCCAATTCCCCTATCACCACAGAGAACAGACGAACATGCTCGAACAAAATTGCTTGAAAATCTTGTGTAAAGAAAAAACAAGCTCAGTAGCGACATCGACGGTGACTTTCCCACTCAAAAACTTGTTTCGACACCATGATGGCGTTTTCTGAAGAAATATTTCACTAGCGCATCTTTAAATTTTTCTACCCAGATTCTGAGCTGTATTTGCTCAAATAACAAGATGTTTATGATTATTTCATTAATCCAGCTACAAAATTTGAGCAACCCATGGATAATTAGTTTCATTATCTTCAATAAGAAACAAGTTGAACAAGAATGAATTAACTACATCGGCTGTTTTCCTATTCTCCGCATCGATCAATGTGGCGCTAGCTTCTATGCGCGAAAAATCGCTAAAAGTAAATCACAAAAATATTGTATGGCGAATAGCATCTAAAGGCAAATTCATCGAAGTGGACTACATTATTCGATAAAATATTTGGTAGTGGTTGTGCACAATGGTGACCACTATTAAGCCTATCAAATATTTTTTCAGGAAAAGCATTCTATTTCAAGTAATTCATGTTTAGATGCTTTTCACCATACAAAATTAAATTGATTTACTCCTGCTGATCAACTGTGGGCGTGCGCCAAGCGGGTAGTCCATTCAATCAATGCTTTCCAAATGAAACCAACACATTCTCTTGGTGGAACTATACTAGGGTGCACACTTGGTGATACTAGCGCCAAAAGGTAAAACAACGGCAAATTTGAACCCCGATTCGAAATTTGACAGCGCCGCGTAATGGCCACATTCCCAGTTATTTCAAAACAACCGTTGCAATGCTTTACACAATAGCACTACATGAGCTTGGACGTCTGTTCTCTGTGTCGCTACTGAGCTTGTTTTTTTCTTTACACAAGATTTTCAAGCAATTTTGTTCGAGCATGTTCGTCTGTTCTCTTTGATGTAGGAAAATGAATTAAAAGCTTTGGCTGTTTTCCTACTCTCCGCATCGACCAATGTGGCGCTAGCTTTTATGCGCGAAAAATCGCTAAAAGTAAATCGCAAAAATATTGTATGGCGAATGCCATCTAAAGGCAAATTCTTCAAAGTGGAACACATTATTCGAAAAAATATTTGGTAGTGGTTGTGTACAATGGTGACCACTATTAAGCCTACCAAATATTTTTTTGGGAAAAGCTCTCTATTTCAAGTAATTTAAGTTTAGATGCATTTCGCCATACAAAATTAAATTGATTTACTCCTGCTGATCAACTGTGGCTGCGCGCAAAGCGGGTAGTCCATTGGGTTCTTTTTAATAACGTAAATCATTATACTTCTGCTAACCTTGGACTTTAAAACTAACTAAACCATTTTAAAATGACGAAAATATCAAAACTTATGTAGAAAATATGGTCTGATGTAAAACTGTGCTTATCGTAATTAAGGCCAACCCGTACATTATTGCCAAATTTCTTCATGTTTGATACCATATTCCAACAATGTACTCCCGAAAGAACATATCTAGTAGAGTGGGTCAACGTTGTATGGAGAAACTTTTAATTTGACCGCATCAACCCGGAACAAAGCTTTTTTGACTCCTTTTTACGTCCAAAACAACTGTGCAAAATTTGGGAGCGATTGGTTGCGTCCCCGTATTCCGCATTGTGATTGAAATTTGTATGGAAGTTAGTATGGGAAAACGTACTTTTTTGTATTTTACTCATAAGTTGAATTCTTTTGTCTAATACCGTTTAACTAATGACGTTAAAGTATAGCCTAGGATATACCGAAAAACTTTGCCGAAGACCGCAAAGTGATCCGACGCTTGTGAAAAAAGTTATTCGCTTGGTAACTTAGGCTAAAAACTGAGATTTTATTATTGATGTTATTCCTTTACATGTTAAATGATAAGCACCACCAGGCAATCTGTGCGGTATAACTTTTTTTACAAGTGACGGATCACTTTGCGGTCTTCGGCAAAGTTTTTCGGCATATCCTAGGCTATGCTTCAACGTCATTAGTTAGATAGTTTTAGACGAAAAATTTCAATTTATGAGAAAAATGCAAAAAAGCACGTTTTCCCATACTAAATTCCATACGAACTTCAATCGCAAAGCGGAATACGGGGACGCAACCAATCGCTCCCAAATTCTGCACAGTTGTTTTGGACGCTAAAAGGAATCGAAAAAGCATTGTTCCAAAAAATCGACTTTGTTGACCCAGTCTAATATCTAGTGAAGAAAAAAATTAGGTTATGGTTTTATGAAAGTTTTAGGAGTACCTTTAAAACAAACAAAGCTTGGGGGTAAAATGAACAATAAGTTTAAACTTTATATAATTTTTGCAAAATTTTGTTCAAACTCGTTATACTGAAATCGCTTACGCATATTTTTACACAACTGGAGCAAAAACTTAATAAAAAATATTTACCTTCAACTAAATAAGGTTTTTATTAGAAAATCAGCCTGTTTTAGTACATTTTTTTCTAATATTAATTTCTGCACATTCCAAACATTACATAAGAAGTTTTAATAGCGTAGCAGATACAATTTACATCAAATTTGCTGACATGCAGCTGAATATATCAAAATTATACGTTTAAACTAACTTTTAAATATGTGTTCATTTTACCCTCACTGTTTTTCGTTACTCGATTTTTGTCCATTTTTTGGGATCGAAAATAATTAAAGAAAAATTCATATTTGAGCTTATTTTTCTTCTATGATGTTTAGAACCTAATTCCATCTACGATATAACATGGCAAAAGATATGGATTTTGACATATTTCTATTGAAAACGACGCCAAACGCTTAGGGTGTTCATATTACCCCCAATTCCCTTACGGTAAGAGGAGCATGCGATTAGTTGAATAAAGCAACCCAACAAACACGCATTGTGAATGTGATTTCGTGCACGGTCAGAAAATTCACACAAAACTGAGCTAAAGTGGGACAACTCAAAATTGAGTAAATTTTTTTTCCAGCGCTAGCGCTGGCCCAAGTGCGAAAATCTCATCAGTTTAAGCTGTATAATATTCTTACTGATGTGAAGAATATTATACGGCTTAAACCAGTTGGATTTTTGCACTTGGGCCAGCGCTATCGATGGAAATGCAATTTACTCATTTTTTGAGCTGTTCCATTTTAGCTCAGTTTTGTGTGATTCTTACTCATTTTAGAGTAACTTTTTCTTAGCGTGTGTGTGGCTCACACACACAAACTGCGTTTGTTGATTACACGCTCGTTACAATTTGCACGAATATGAGTATAAGGCAGTTAGATGTTGGCTACGATAAATTTCATTGATGCCAGGGGCCTGGGTAGTCCATTATATGTGTGCGCTCACATGAAAAATAATGGGTCACCTAAAAAGCCAAATTTCCCCGGACTAACAAATGCAATCATATCATATATATAAAAGCCCAGAGTTGTCTGTCCTTCCGTCACGCTTTGAAATCTTTCATTGAAATGTTTCACCATAGCTGTATCACTTTAGAAATAATAAGAACTTTTTTGGCATGATCTAGAACATGAATATTCTGAAAATTCCAAGAACTTTCTGGAAGTTACTGAAAGCTCCAGAAAAAAGAAGAAGAAGAATTTCTTAAATATTCGAGACCTTCTAGAAGTTTCTGGAGGCTCCAGAAAAAAAGATGCAATATTATGAAACATCTTCTTTTTCTTGGCACAACGTCCCAATTGGAACAAAGCATATTTCTCAGCTTTTGTTGGAATTACTGAAAGTTCCAGAAAAAAATAACGTTCTGGAATGTTCTGAATTATTAAACTACTTTAATTTTCGAGAACTTTCCGGAAGTCTCTGGAAGTTCTCTTACTCTCAGCATAATTTTGCTTAATACCCACGAGTTTACTGCTCGGCTGTCTGCGCTACGCACATTAATTCACGGTGACTGAAATGAAATGAAAAATTCGCTGTTCCTGAGAAGCTTCTAGAAGTTTCTTACCATTTCAGAGATCAGAACCCTGTAACAGTTAAAGGTGTATACTTGGAAGTATACTTTCTGGCGTTTTTAATTTCTGAATACATGATAGTATACCTTCTGGCGCTTCTGATGAGTCCATTGCTGAGTGAAATGTTTCGCATATTTACAATGGCTTCTGAGGAAACTTCTGGAAATTGTTATTCCAGAATTCTCAAGAATCTCCTTGAGGGATCACCATTTTCTAAATCTAAATTAAGCAACTTAGCAAAGTTTGACTGAAATATTTCACGTATATTTCGGTGAGGCCAGCATGATATGATCTGAGTGTTCGAGATTGAAGTCGAATCGAAGTCGAAGAATTGAATTCGAAGATACTCCTTTTCTATCAGCAGACCGTCAATGTAATTCGAGAGGTTTCTGTTTCAAATATGAAGACATTTTTCTAACTTTCCTGGGTAAAGAGGAAGAATCAGAAGAGAAGAACAGTATTCTAGAACATTGCGTATGACCCGTAGAGATGAAAATACTATTAATACAAATGCTCAAGAGTTTTCCAAACATAATGAAAATTCTCGGCTTAAAATACAAAAAAAAAACAAGAAGAAAAATAAGTTTCTGGAGCATCCTAGAATATTCTTTGAAGGAATCAATATGCTTTTCGTCATTATTGGAAGAAATTTTCCGGAACTAAAACACGGAAAAGAATACCCAAGTAACCACGGGTGCTGACGCCTTATTGCATGCAGATTTACGGTGTATTTAGTGCAATTATTACTTTACATGCGAACTTAAGGTTGATGTAAAGTGGAAGTGGGCAATAATAGAATCAAATTGAGATACTGGTATAATCTTGAAGCAGTCGCATAATTGCCTATTTCCACTTTAAGTCAACCTTAAGTTTGCATTTAAAGTAATGATTGCACAAAATACATCGTATATCTGCATGCAATAAGGCTTCAGCACCGTGGTTACTTAGGTATATTATAGGACATATTTCGAAGGAAGGACAGGCGTATTTTAAAACTTTCCATAATAAATTAATTACATATTCGTAAACTTTTTGTTTCGAATTAAAGGAAATTTCTGAAACTTTCGTGGGCGAAGAAGTTGGAGAAGAGGAATGAGAAGAAGATAAAGATACGCATGTTTTTTAATGTTCTAGAACATTCTCTGATGCAGGAAATACTAAAAATGTTCGTGAATTTTCGATAAATAATGGAATATTTAGAAGCTTTATGTTTCCAATTTAAAAAAATAGGAACATTCCTTTGAGAATCAGGTGATGAAATCGAAGATTCATGAACATTCTCAAACATTCTTCGTAGGAATCAAACCAATAACATACATGTTCGAGTATTTTTCACAAATAATAGCATATTTAAAAACTTTCTGTATAGAATTCGGAGAAGTTTTTGTAACCTTACATTGCAAAGAGATTAAGAAGAAGGAAATTCTAGAACACTTCAGAGGAATAAATATGGCTTCTGAATAAAGTTGTAGATAAGCAAAAAATGCATACCAACATTTTTAAGCCATCGTCATAATTCTCGGGATTGTGAGAACGTGGCTAGCCACGTCGGGTCAGCTAGTTTATATATAAAATCCCAGCGTTGTCTGTCTGTCTGTCCGTAACGCTTTGAAATGTTTCACCATAGTTGTATCAAATTTCTAAAAGCTACGAGAACATTCTGGATGTTTTTTTTTTACTTTCTAGGAATAATAAGAAGAACCTTCTGAAATGTTCTGGAACATCAATATTCTAAAAATTCTAAGAACTTTCTGGAAGTTCCTGAAAATAAATAACGTTCAGGAATGCTCTAAAATATGAAACTTCTTAAATTTTCGAAAATCCCCTTGAAGTTTCTGGACGCTTCAGAAAGAAGAAGAAGAAGAAGAAGAACCTTCTGCAGCATTATAGAACACCTTTTTTTGGCGTAACGTCCCAAGTGGGACAAACCCTGCTTCTCAGCTTAGTGTCTATGAGCTGAGAACTTCGGCTTCTAATAACCACTTCTAAGTTGTTAAACGTTTTAGAAAAGAACCTTCTATAATGTTCTGGAACATAAAAATCCATAAAATTTCCAGAAACCTCCTGAAAAATAATGAACGCTACAAAAGTAAAACAATCATCTGAGATATTCTGGATATCACACTTCCTCAAATATCGAAAACTTTCTGTGCGTTACTGAACGTTTCAATCAGAGAAAGGAGAAGAGCCTTCTGGAATGTTCTGTACAATTTTCATTCTTAATTTCAAGAACTTTCTGGAAGTTAATGAAAGTCCAAGATGTAGTGATATAGATTGGCTGTAGAAAAAATGTTTCAATTTAAATTCAATCAGCTTACACAGTCGTGTTTTGTTGAGTGTACCTACATAGAGAGCAACGACGCACAGCCTTCTCAGAAGCGAGCACGACATCGTGGCATGTTCGGAAAACTCTTTTCTGCTCCGTTGGCGACTCGATGTGGAGACAAGGAAGAGGAGATCGAATACAAATGAATGAAAGAGCAGAAGGGCGTGAATGAGCATGCACAGCACAGCGGACGGGAGAAAACAGTTTTTGAACGATGCTTGTCGCGAACGGATCGAATGTGAAGTGGATTGTGTTATTGTGAACGGTTTTGCTTGCAGTTTTTGTTAATAAATTGTATTTTAGAAACGAATGTGGAGTTGGTGATTTATTTATTGATGCTGTGTACAGAAAGAACTGGAGACGTGACCACAGGCAGGGTAAGTTTGATTTGTAACGATGAATCCCCGTTCATTCTTGCGGAACACGCACTGAATGGCCTTGACAAATCCAAAAAAAACCTACGTACACTACACAAGAAAGAAGTAAAGGGCCTTCTAAAATGTTCTGGAACACCAAAATTCATTAAATTTCGAAACCTCTCTAGAGATTACTGAATGTTTCAGAAAGAAGAATAATAATCTACGAAAATGTTCTAGATAATCAAAAACTCTTAGAACTTTGGAGAAGTTACTGGACAAAAACAAGACAAAAACCTTCTGCGAACATTTTTAAATTTACGAAAAGTGTCTGAGAGTTTGTGAACGTTCCAGAAAGAATGAAAAATAAACCTTTAAGAAGGTTCTGGAACAACCAAATTCATAAAATGTTTGAGAAATTTCTGGAAGCTACTGAGCATTCCAAATGAAAACAGAAAAAAATCTCTAAAATATTCTGGAACAATAAACTTTCCAGGTACTTTCCAGAAGTTACTGAATGTTTCAGAAAGAATAAGAAAACTAACCTTATGGAATTATCTGGAACATTTTTTTTAATGCCGATTATGTTCGGGAAGTTTGTCAACGTTCAAGAAAAAAAATGTCAAATGGACCTTCTGAAAAGTTCTGGAAAATCAGAATTGATTAAATTTTGAGAACTTTCTGCGGACTACTAAACGTTCAAGAGAGAAGCATTCTGGAGAGAGATTCTGGAATGTTCACGAAAACAGTTTCATTGAAGAAGTGTAACTGGAATTTTAAAAACAATCTTTTTCTAGCTAACGTGGCTAGCCACGTTGGGTCAGCTAGTAGCTAAATGAGATCCTAGATCCTGTTTTGAAAATATAAAACTAGAGAAAAACTGTTACGTGGAAGAATACACTGAAGTTTTTTTTACGACGGTAATGGTACCGCGTAAAAAACCGCGTTTTTTTTTCAAAAAACGTCGTAAAAAAAGTCAAGTCAAGCAGTGATCCTGACTATTTTGCGCGTGTTTTTAATAAAACTCGTTTTTTTACGTTTTTGGAAATAACGTGTTTTTTTACGCGGTACCGCGTAAAAAAACTTCAGTGTACTAAGAAAACCTTTCAAAACACTATCACAGTTACTCCATTAAATGGAAATTTTCATACTCAGCATTTCCAATTTCATGAGGTTTTAGAACATTCACTATGAATAGACTACCAGCTTGGCGCGCGCCCACAGTTGATCAGCAGGAGTGAATTCATTTTATTTTGTATGACGAAAAGCATCTAAACTCGAATTTCTCAAAATGGAAAGCTTTTACCGAAAAAATATTTGGTAGGCACCAAACCGGTCATCATTGTGCACAACCGCTACCAAATATTTTTTCGAATAATGTGTTCCACTTCGAGAAATACGCCATTAGATGCTAATCGTTGGTCAATGCGGAGATTAGGAAAACAGCCAAAGCATTTAATTCATTATAGACGAGTGCACCGATGAACTGAATTCATCGCGGTCCGAGAATTTTGACACTAGAGCGGGGCCATTCCCAATCAGAGTTGTTCAATGAATTAACTACATCGGCTGTTTTCCTACTCTCCGCATCGACCAATGTGGCGCTAGCTTCTATGCGCGAAAAATCGCTAAAAGTAAATCGCAAAAATATTGTATGGCGAATACCATCTAAAGGCAAATTCTTCAAAGTGGAACACATTATTTGAAAAAATATTTGGTATTGGTTGTGCACAATGGTGACCACTATTAAGCCTACCAAATATTTTTTCGGGAAAAGCTTTGTATTTCAAGTAATTCAAGTTTAGATGCATTTCGCCATACAAAATCAAATTGATTTACTCCTGCTGATCAACTGTGGCTGCGCGCAAAGCGGGTAGTCCATTCTGATTGAAAATCGTTCACTTCTGATTTCTAATGTCAACATTCTCGGACCGCGATGAATTCAGTTCATCGGGGCACTCGTCTATTGCCTCTGGACGCCATTTTTGCTGTTACTTTTTCTAGCCATGCTCATTTCGCATCATTTGTTCGCGATGGTTTAAAACATGGGAACACTGCCTCTGATGGAATAAATTTTTAAATTGTAGGAACCGAAAAAACGCTTGAAAAAAGTGAATAAATTCTGCTGATAGCTTTAACGCATATGCTGTTTCTCTGAAGACTCTGAAGACATAGAAAATAATGAACCGACTTCACTGCGCACTTTAATAAGCCTTTCACACTCATTAAAACTGGTACGATAGTCCAAAAGTGTCCAATGAAAAACAATAAGTTCGAGCATCCGGTATGAGTTTTCGAATGTTGCTTAGGCATGCTAGAGAAATTCTAACTCTGGTTATTATTCGCAAATATCGTGTTCACAAATTAGAACACTTACACTTGGCTTTTACTTACGTTGCTCGTTATCAATTGAGTAATAAACTTGCTGTACTTTTTTGCACTAATCACCAAGAAAAAATCTGCGTCAAACTGATCACACTTGTTTCACCAAATTGCTGTGGCTTTTGGAACGACTAGTTACAGACTGAGCCAGAAGTGCCTGGTTTTATCTTTTTATACTGTCTCATTCAACCGTTGGTAAAGATACAGACGGGCGCGATTAAGGGTATGCGGTATACTGTTCCATTTTTTTTTTTGATTCGTGTCGTAAATTTCTAAAAAATCCGACTTAAAAAAAATAGTCAAAGAAGAAATTTACAATGAATGTTGGGATCCCAGGTGAACCATCCCAATGAATTAACTACATCGGCTGTTTTCCTACTCTCCGCATCGACCAATGTGGCGCTAGCTTCTATGCGCGAAAAATCGCTAAAAGTAAATCGAAAAAATATTGTATGGCGAATAGCATCTAAAGGCAAATTTATCGAAGTGGAATACATTATTCGAAAAAATATTTGGTAGTGGTTGTGCACAATGGTGATTACTATTAAGCCTACCAAATATTTTTTCAGTAAAAGCTTTATATTTCAAGTAATTCAAGTTTAGATGCTTTTCACCATACAAAATAAAATTGATTTACTCCTGCTGATCAACTGTGGGTGTGCGCCAAGAGGGTAGTCCATTAGCCATCATATCGGACTATATCGCGCGAAAACACATCCTTTACTCCAATTACAATTCAACGATCAGATCCCAACTGCCGATCTGTCAATAGAGTTAATAAACTATAGAGGAAGAATGTCGCTGGCGTCGCTGCCGAAACATCTCTTGCTGGCGGAGATAGGCCGGGCTATAAGTGTCAAAGCAAAAAAGTATGCAGTTTGACAGATAGATACCCGACATGTTTGCGAGCGAGAACAAAGGGAACAGCAGCGACATTCGTCCTCTATAGTTTATTAACTCTATTGATCTGTCGTACACTTACTGCTCAACGCAAACTGAGACTGAACTTTATTCTTCCAAACAATGGTTACAATTCATAATATATAATAGAGGTTTCTAGCAATTCAGCAATTAATCAAATTTAAATCACAACAATCGGCCATCCTGACCGACATCCGGCTCGGATGTCGCCTGAAACCCCGTCGTCGCGGTCGTCGTCACTGCTGCCGTCGTCGTCGTCACCGCCAAAGCCTCATTCCTCGTCCTCGTCATCATCTTCGTCGTTGCCGTTCTTATCAATCATTTCCAGAGTTGCATTCTTTTTTCGAACGTATTCACATTTGAACCATATTGTATGCATAGGCGCTTACTTGAATTCCGTAATGACAAAATTGCTTCTTTCTCTTCACGCTTAGATCAGTTTACCTTTTTTCCAAAAAGTGCACAACCGCAAATATGCGTAAATGATACTCATATATAGGTTAACAAAACTCAAATATGGGTAATGTGGACACACATATGAGTAATTGTAACCCAAATATGGGTTAATATTACCTATAAATAAGGTTGTGCACTTTTCCAAAATATGAGTTTTATTTACCCATATTTGCGTAAAGTTTACGCAAATTTGAATAAAATTTACCTATATTTTAGAAAAATAGGTAAACTGATCTTAGCGTGTTGGGATCAGGGATGCCAGGTGAAATTTTCAAATGTCTTCACACACTGAAAAAGGGACATGGTAACGGTGACCAAATCGAGAGTGTAATTAAATCATATCAAGCATAACTTTTCAATCCGACGTAACTCGAGAGTGTAAACAAATCCGGGTTAACTGCTGCATGCATGATTCATAAAGCAAATTGAAGAATCCATATCACTGTTTGATGATTTATTGCTTAATTTGTTTAACTAAGCATATTATTCGAAACGACGTATCTAACTATTTTGATGTTTACAACTTTACTGATAGATACACCGTTTTGATATATGAGAAAACCAAACGACGTATCTAGCCAAAATCAAAAGTAACAGATACACCAAACTGGCACCATACAAAAGCGACGTATCTGGCATGACGTATCTCTAACCAACCCGGTGTATGTGTATATTTATCAAAACTCATTGTGAAAATGATATGGAATGAGTAGGTTTTGTTTCTTACCTAGTGCGTGCTATATCCCTGGTGATGTTAAGCACGAAAAAACTTATGAAAAGTCTTTTTATAAAAATCTTTTTTAGTGAAACGGTCGTCAACATTGACCATGAATTTACTCAGATCAGTGGAAAAGTTAGATACATACGTCGATTTGAAAAATTATGCTTGATATATACTACTTGATTTTCGTAGACCACAACTTATATTTGAAACTACCATGTTAAGGGTTCAATTTTCCATGTCGTTCTTTATTTACATTTCATGGTAATGTCGAAAATGCTTCCATAGTTAATTTTACTATGTGTGTGACAAGTGGCATAGTACGTTTGACCATCGCAATACGGTTTAAATTACTATGCACATGGTTAAATAAATAGTCTGTAGTGTCACTTCTTTATATTTACGTTTCAAAAAAAAAACTCAGATAGATAAACAGAATGATTTTATTATTTTTTGATTAAAAAAGACTTATTGCAAACATAACATAAACGTGAATGAATATTTTTCGGGGGGTGTTGAGACGGAGTTTCCTTAATCATCTTCAGCTTGGTTTTTCCGAGGGTTTTTCAGTGAGTCAATCTGCGAAGTATCCGCTCCAGGAATAGTTTCCCGACTCGGTAATATTTCTGGAAGAAGCCTGTTGGGATTGGGCGATGCTGTCCGGGAACTTGTGATAGAGCGGATGCGATGTTGACCTGAATCACAGAGAACAGACGAACATGCTCGAACAAAATTGCTTGAAAATCTTGTGTAAAGAAAAAACAAGCTCAGTAGCGACATCGACGGTGACTTTCCCACTCAAAAACTTGTTTCGACACCATGATGGCGCTTTCTGAAGAAATATTTCACTAGCGCACCTTCAAATTTTCCTACTCAAATTCTGAGCTGTATTTGCTCAAATAACAAGATGTTTATGATTATTTCATCAATCCAGCTACAACATTTGAGCAACTCATTGATTATTAGTTTCATTATTTTCAATTAGAAACAAGTTGAGCAATAATTCAATTTTTGTTTTCCAAGTAAAACCACCACATTCTCTGGGTGGAACTATACTAGGGTGCACACTTGGTGACACTAGCGCCAAAAGGTAAAACAACGGCAAATTTGTCCCCCGATTCGAAATTTGACAGCGCCGCGTAATGGCCACATTCCCAGTTATTTCAAAACAACCGTTGCAATGATTTACACAACTGCACGATATGAGCTTGGACGTCTGTTCTCTGTGCCTGAATGTTGATAGTCCTCTGTGAAGCAATGATGATTGATGCAATCATAGGGATGGAGATTAATCAGCCTCGGGCTGAAAATCTCCCTAATAAAGCTAATAATAATAATAATAATCATAGGGATAGGGATAGGGCCAGGTCGGGGAATGTAAGCACGTCCAGAATTTAAGATTCCGGGTAATTCTTTCAATTAAAAACGGATTTTTATGTTTTCATCCGTCATTTTGGACACATTTATTGTTTTCTTGGGATCTGATGGACAACAAACAAATTATGTGTTATGTTTTATCACAGAGAACAGACGTCTGAGCTCATGAAGTGCAGTTGTGTAAAGAATTGCAACGGTTGTTTTGAAATAATTGGCATTGTGGCCATTACGCGGCGCTGTCACATTTCGAATCGCGATGCAAATTCTCCGATGTTTTATATTTTGGCGCTAGCGTCACTAAGTGTGCACCCCAATATAGTTCCACCCAGAGAATGTATGAATTTACTAGGGAAATAATAATTGTATTTTTGTTCTTCTCATTTCTAATTGAAAGTAGTGAAACTTATTTTCAATGGTTTGCTCAAATTTTGTTGCTGACTTAGTGAAATAATCCTACACATCTCGTTATTTTAGCAAATACAGCTCAATCTCTTAGTAGGAATATTTAAAAGTGCGCTAGTGAAATATTTCTTAATTTAGCGCCATCATGGTGTCGGAAGGAGTTTTTAGGTGGGAAAGTCACCGTCGATGTCGCTACTGCGCTTGATTTTTCTTTACACAAGATTTTCAAGTAATTTTGTTCGAGCATGTTCGTCTGTTCTCTGTGGTTTTATGCTGTGTCTGTGTAGTGTTGATGTGTACTTAGGGTGCTATTACACTCTTTGCCCAGACGCCAAATATTTGACCACTTTTGGCAGATGAATTTTGGCAGGTTGTTTGGCTCTGTTTGTCCCTATTCGTTTTTCGAGAGTGACAAATATTTTTGTTTGCCATGTACACCTTGGTCAAAATTTAACTGTCAAAAATGGTCAAATATTTGGCATTCGTCAAAGAGTGTCATACTAGCTTTACTAACAATAATGTTCCGTTTTATCGTTAAGGGCCTGCAGCATAGGCACCTTTGTCAACGGTTTATGCTCCGACAACTACAGAACAAGAAAACTGGCATTAACAGGAGCACTCGCTTCGCAGGAGCTATTTTTACCGATTCCGATACTTACTTCACCCACAGAGAACAGACATCCAAGTCCAGTTCCGAAGCTGTGTAAGGAATTTAACGGCCATTTGAAATCAGCAACACAAGTGGCAATAGCGTGGCGCTGCAATCGGTTAATTTCCTATACTAATTTAATTCACCACTTGAAATGTTTCAATTCACCACTGACTCACAGAGAACAGACATCCATGCACGCTAAGAAAATGTTACTCTAAAATGAGTAAGATTCACACAAAACTGAGCTAAACTGGAACAGCTCAAAAAATGAGTAAATTGCATTTCCATCGATAGCGCTGGCCCAAGTGCAAAAATCCAACCAATTTAAGCCGTATAATATTCTTCACACCAGCAAGAATATTATACAGCTTAAACTGATGAGATTTTCGCACTTGAGCCAGCGCAAGCGCTGGAAAAAAAATTTACTCAATTTTGAGTTGTCCCACTTTAGCTCAGTTTTGTGTGAATTTTCTGACCGTGCAGGCTAGAACAAATTTCATTCAGAAAGTTGTGTAAGGATTTGAATCTTCACTTGAGTAAGGTTGCAAACCAATACACGATGACAACACTAACGCCGCCAAACACCATATTGCCACAGTCAGTGGTGAATTGAAACATTTCAAGTGGTGAATTACATTAGTATGGGAAATTAACCGATTGCAGCGCCACGCTATTGCCACTTGTGTTGCTGATTTCAAATGGCCGTTAAATTCCTTACACAGCTTCGGAACTGGACTTGGATGTCTGTTCTCTGTGACTGACTGTGGCAATATGGTGTTTGGCGGCGTTAGTGTTGTCATCGTATATTGGTTTGCAACCTTACTCAAGTGAAGATTCAAATCCTTACACAACTTTCTGAATGAAATTTGTTCTAGCCTGGTTGTCTGTTCTCTGTGCTTCACCCACAGAGAACAGACATCCAGGCTAGAACAAATTTCATTCGGAAAGTTGTGTAAGGATTTGAACCTTGACTTGAGTAAGGTTGCAAACCAATACACGATGACAACACTAACGCCACCAAACACCATATTGCCACAGTCAGTGGTGAGTTGAAACATTTCAAGTGGTGAATTCAATTAGTATGGGTAATTAACCGATTGCAGCGCCACGCTATTGCCACTTGTGTTGCCGATTTCAAATGGCCGTTAAATTGGGTTGTTTAGTGAATAAAATATTGCTATTTTCTATAGCCTAATCCACAGAGCTCAGTAGCGACATCGACGGTGACTTTCCCACTCAAAAACTTGTTTCGACACCATGATGGCGTTTTCTAAAGAAATATTTCACTAGCGCACCTTCAAATTTTCCAACTCAAATTCTGAGCTGTATTTGCTCAAATAACAAGATGTTTATGATTATTTCATTAATCCAGCTACAACATTTGAGCAACTCATTGATTATTAGTTTCATTATTTTCAATTAGAAACAAATTGAACAATAATTCAATTTTTGTTTTCCAAGTAAAACCACCACATTCTCTTGGTGTAACTATACTAGGGTGCACACTTGGTGACACTAGCGCCAAAAGGTAAAACAACGGCAAATTTGTACCCCGATTCGAAATTTGACAGCGCCGCGTAATGGCCACATTCCCAGTTATTTCAAAGCAACCGTTGCAATGCTTTACACAATAGCACTACATGAGCTTGGACGTCTGTTCTCTGTGTCCTAGTTCTCCACCGAATGTGCCCTATTGATTCTTGGAGACTATCACTGGTTCTGTTCAATCACGGAGTAATAACCATATGTGTGATTAGTCTAAACTAAGCTAAGGCTCTGCGTGCAAACGATAAGATTCAAGCCCTATTCCGAACGACGGAAACGTGTGTCGAAACAGTTATTTATTTTTTCTTATTTGCTCTGCATTGCAAAGCACATCGCAGCTACTGGACAAACAAACCAGAACCGAAATGCACGCTGCACATAAAAAAAAACTCTTGTCGCTGAAACTGATAATAACTGATAAGTTCAGTCAAGTGCAGTTAAGTCAGCGTGTAACTTTGTATGCAGGGTGACCGTTCCTGTGAATCAAGTGGACTAGTATCAGGAAATGACTCACCATGCTACTTTTTCTCGATTGCCATATCAATTTATATATTATTTATTATCAATGGATTACCCGCAGGGAGTGCGTTCAATGTTGCTCAACAGGAGTAAAATAATTTTATTTTGTATGACGAAAAGCATCTAAACTCGAATTCCTCGAAACGAAAAACTTTGACCGAAAAAATATTTGGTAGGCACCAAACCGGTAATCATTGTGCACAACCGCTACCAAATATTTTTTTCGAATAATGTGTTCCACTTAGAGAAATATGCCTTTAGATGTTATTCGCCAATATTTTTGCGATTTACTTTCAGCGATTTTTCGCGCATAGAAGCTAGCGGTCGATGCGGAGAGTAGGAAAACAGACAAAGCATTTAATTCATTCCCAGAATGCTAACCAAGGCACAATCTACGTTTCGGCATAGGCTGCAATCTGCCTGATGCATACAGACAAATCAAAATAATTCCTTTTAAAGTCATCACGCTTGTCAGTACAATCTAAACAAATTCTCTGGCTGAATAGAAACCCGAATTAAAATTTACATTAACCTGACATTAAATTTCGATGTATACATCAACATCAAGGCACAGAGAACAGACGTCTATGCTCATGAAGTGCAGTTGTGTAAAGAATTGCAACGATAACTGGCAATGTGGCCATTACGCCACCGACGAACCGACGTGACAGTGGTGATTCAAAAGTGTCCCCCCCAAATTTAACGGTCGACCACCGAAGCGAACGATCGCTTCTGTCAAATAAGCGCAGACGCGAACCGTTTCCTATATGAACACACGGGGGTTCGGTGTCGAGCTATCAAATCATCGCGAGCCGTTATAGAGGTGGCGATAGTGTTTGGCTATTTTTCATCATGGCGTCGCGGACAACAAATTTGAATTTATTTGTTCTAGCTGTCACGTCGGTTCGTCGGTGATTACGCGGCGCTGTCACATTTCGAATCGCGATGCAAATTCTCCGATGTTTTATATTTTGGCGCTAGTGTCACCAAGTGTGCAACCCAATATAGTTCCACCCAAAGGATATATCACGGTCAGAAAATTCACACAAAACTGAGCTAAAGTGGAACAACTCAAAATTGGGTTGTTTAGTGAATAAAATATTGCTATTTTCTATGTCCCAATCGAAAGAGCTCATTTTGCTGAGTATAACGTGATTTAATTGCGATCCAATTCCTTTGTTTTGATGGTTAAATAAACAAAACAAATTTAATTTCTGTGGATAAAATGACAGTTCATTCGATAAAATGACAGTTCGCCCCGAACAAAAAAAATTCTCCATACAAACTTGAAATGCATTTTAAAAATAGTTGCCGGCCACCAAAAAATATTAAATTTTGGATTTCGACTAATTTTCGGACAAAGAATCCGATTATGGAATAGTCTAATTATCCCTAAAGAACCCAATGAATTAACTACATCGGCTGTTTTGCTACTCTCCGCATCGACCAATGTGGCGCTAGCTTCTATGCGCGAAAAATCGCTTAAAGTAAATCGCAAAAATATTGTGTGGCGAATACCATCTAAAGGCAAATTCTTCAAAGTGGAACACATTATTCGAAAAAATATTTGGTAGTGGTTGTGCACAATGGTGACCACTATTAAGCCTACCAAATATTTTTTCGGGAAAAGCTTTGTGTTTCAAGTAATTCATTTTTAGATGCATTTCGCCATACAAAATTAAATTGATTTACTCCTGCTGATCAACTGTGCAGGCTAAGAAAATGTTACTCTAAAATGAGTAAGATTCACACAAAACTGAGCTAAACTGGAACAGCTCAAAAAATGAGTAAATTGCATTTCCATCGATAGCGCTGGCCCAAGTGCAAAAGTCCAACCAATTTAAGCCGTATAATATTCTTCACATCAGCAAGAATATTATACAGCTTAAACTGATAAGATTTTCGCACTTGAGCCAGCGCTATAGCGCTGGAAAAAAAATTTACTCAATTTTGAGTTGTCCCACTTTAGCTCAGTTTTGTGTGAATTTTCTGACCGTGTGGCTGCGCGCAAAGCGGGTAGTCCATTGAGTAATTTTTTTTTCCAGCGCTAGCTCTGGCCCAAGTGCGAAAATCTCATCAGTTTAAGCTGTATAATATTCTTGCTGATGTGAAGAATATTATACGGCTTAAATTGGTTGGATTTTTGCACTTGGGCCAGCGCTATCGATGGAAATGCAATTTACTCATTTTTTGAGCTGTTCCAGTTTAGCTCAGTTTTGTGTGAATCTTACTCATTTTAGAGTAACATTTTCTTAGCGTGTACACACCTTGTTATTTGAGCAAATACAGCTCAATCTCTTAGAAGGAATATTTAAAGGTGCGCTAGTGAAATATTTCTTAATTTAGCGCCATCATGGTGTCGGAAGGAGTTTTAGGTGGGAAAGTCACCGTCGATGTCGCTACTGCACTTGATTTTTCTTTACACAAGATTTTCAAGCAATTTAGTTCAAGCATGTTCGTCTGTTCTCTGTGATCAAGGTTTGATCACAGAGAACAGACGTCTAAGCTCATGAAGTGCAGTTGTGTAAAGTATTGCAACGGTTGTTTTGAAATAACTGGCAATGTGGCCATTACGCGGCGCTGTCACATTTCGAATCGCGGTGCAAATTCGCCGATGTTTTATCTTTTGGCGCTAGTATCGCCAAGTGTGCACCCCAATATAGTTCCACCCAGAGAATGTGTGAATTTTCAAGGGAAATAATAATTGTATTGTTGTTCAATTAATTTCTAATTGAAAGTAGTGAAATTAATTTTCAATGGTTTGCTCAAATTTTGTTGCTAACTTAGTGAAATAATAATACACATGTTGTTATTTTAGCAAATACAGCTTAATCTCTGAGTAGGAATATTTAAAGATGCGCCAGTGAAATATTTCTTAATTAAGCGCCATCATGGTGTCGGAAGGAGTTTTTAGGTGGGAAAGTCACCGTCGATGTCGCTTGTTACGGCAGTTCGCACCGATCCCTCATAACTACGCCAACGTCGGAGCGCCCCTCGGAAGATTGTCACAGTGACAACTGAAGTTGTCATCGATGGCATATGAGAATGGAAGAGAAACAATATGAAGAGGGAAGAATGATCTATGCATGGTAGTGAAGTGGACCGCATTTGTGAATTTGGCGAAGTTTAATAATTATTTTTCACGTAATTTTGCTTATTTCAAATATTGAAAAATCGTAAGTTTAATAAGAATTTATCGGAATTAATTGAATTTAATGAAACTTATCCTAATGTTATTGCTTAGGTGGCAAACCGCCAAATCGTATTCTATACATATATCCTATCACTGGAAGATTGATTCTGAGTTGAGGTTAAAAAACTGTGAGTTGCTGAATTGGAACTAAAATCATGAATTATAGTTAATAGATGCAAAATGAACTTTTTGTAGCTCACTAATCGGACTCAGCTAGGATATTTATGATAACTTGTTGGGATTTGAAAGGGATCAAGAGATACCGATGTAAGTAGTTGCGTAAGAAACAATATCAAGATTCTAATAAATTTTAATAGCTTTTAGCTCTACACCCACAAATCAAGGTGTTTGCTCAAAGGACTTCTCAAGCCCTACCTCCCAACATCGCTACACGGTCAGAAAATTCACTCATTTTCGAGCTAAAGTGGGACAACTCAAAATTGAGTAAATTTTTTTTCCATCGATAGCGCTGGCCAAAGTGCGAAAATCTCATCTGTTTAAGCCGTATAATATTCTTGATGATGCGAAGAATATTATACGGCTTAAACCAGTTGGATTTTTGCACTTGGTCTAGCGCTATCGCTGGAAATGCAATTTACTCATTTTTTGAGCTGTTCCAGTTTAGCTCAGTTTTGTGTGAATCTTACTCATTTTAGAGTAACATTTTCTTAGCGTGTACTGCGCTTGATTTTTCTTTACACAAGATTTTCAAGCAATTTTGTTCGAGCATGTTCGTCTGTTCTCTGTGGTTTGATGTACTTCTAATGTTAAACATTAGAAAACATTACGATTCAGATGTGTTTATGCAAGGTAACATAATGTATACATCAGGAAATCAAACGTTTTTTAGATGTCAAGGATATAATTCGCAACATCAAAACCTGACGTTGGCAAATGTTTTTTTGCTGTGCCAAAACATGAAATTCAAATGTTTTTCTTAGGTATTTTGATCACAGATCTGTGTTTTGATGTAGAAAAATATTGAATTTAGACGTTTTCAGATGTTTTCTTATGTGCAAAAACATTAAATTCAAACGTTTTTACATCGGCTGTTTTCCTACTCTCCGCATCGACCAATGTGGCGCTAGCTTCTATGCGCGAAAAATCGCTAAAAGTAAATCGCAAAAATATTGCATGGCGAATAGCATCTAAAGGCACATTTCTCGAAGGGGAATACATTATTCGAAAAAATATTTGGTAGTGGTTGTGCACAATGGTGACTACTATCATAGAGAACAGACGAACATGCTCGAACAAAATTGCTAGAAAATCTTGTGTAAAGAAAAAACAAGCTCAGTAGTGACATCGACGGTGACTTTCCCACCTAAAAACTCCTTCCGACACCATAATGGCGGTAAATTAAGAAATATTTCACTGGCGCATCTTTAAATATTCCTACTTAGAGATTAAGCTGTATTTGCTAAAATAACAACATTTGTATAATTATTTCACTAAGTTATCAACAAAATTTGAGCATCCCATTGATAATTAGTTTCATTATGTTCAATTAGAAACAAGTTGAACAATAATTTAATTTTTGTTTTCCAAGTAAAACCACTACATTCTCTTGGTGGAACTATACTAGGGTGCACACTTGGTGATACTAGCGCCAAAAGGTAAAACAACGGCTAATTTGTACCCCGATTCGAAATTTGACAGCGCCGCGTAATGGCCACATTGCCAGTTATTTCAAAACAACCGTTGCAATGCTTTACACAATAGCACTACATGAGCTTGGACGTCTGCTCTCTGTGATAGAAGAATATCCATCTGGGTACATCTGGGTATTCCTCCAAGAACTTCCTTTTGAAGATCCTTCATCTTCTTTCTTCTTCTTCTTCTTCTTCTTCTTCTTCTTCTTCTTCTTCTTCTTCTTAACGGCTCTTCGACGTACGGCTCTTCGTGCATTTAAACAGGTTAGGGCTTCCTTTGCCTGTCATTGCTTGAGCCACAGAGAACAGACGTCCAAGCTCATGTAGTGCTATTGTGTAAAGCATTGCAACGGTTGTTTTGAAATAACTGGGAATGTGGCCATTACGCGGCGCTGTCAAATTTCGAATCGAGGTACAAATTTGCCGTTGTTTTACCTTTTGGCGCTAGTGTCACCAAGTGTGCACCCTAGTATAGTTCCACCAAGAGAATGTAGTGGTTTTACTTGGAAAACAAAAATTAAATTATTGTTCAACTTGTTTCTAATTGAACATAATGAAACTAATTATCAATGGGTTGCTCAAATTTTGTAGCTGGATTAATGAAATAATCATAAACATCTTGTTATTTGAGCAAATACAGCTCAGAATCTGGGTAGGAAAATTTAAAGGTGCGCTAGTGAAATATTTCTTTAGAAAACGCCATCATGGTGTCGAAACAAGTTTTTGAGTGGGAAAGTCACCGTCGATGTCGCTACTGAGCTTGTTTTTTCTTTACACAAGATTTTCAAGCAGAGCGATTCCAAGCAACAGCATCAAAATTAAGGAAATTTTTTAATTCATGATTTTCTATTCAACTGAAACTTTGCACAGTTTTTCAGTTCCATCTAAATCGCCATTTTTCGATATCAAATTTTTATTTTGAATCACGACTAACTTTTCAAAATGGTGTATGTGAAAATGGTTCAAAAATATTCAAAAATCTGCACAGCCAAAATGGTTCGTTCGATTGCTATGAATTTTTCAGCAAAGTTAGATAACTAAATGGTGATTCCTAAGAAAATATACACTGTGAAAAAACATCTTCTTTAACATTAAAAAATATCATTTTTGTCACAAAAACTCAAATATCTCAAAACCCTATCTTTTTACCAACGTAATTTTTTTAGGGAAGACGGTCCATTGTATTAGCAATCTACCATAAAAATTTGGTGATGGTAAACTAATAAACAAAAAACTTATAACATTTCAAATATTTCACAATTTTCACATTTGGTAAATATTTTTTTCTGTGTAAATTTTTTCGGTCAGAAATCGCAGTTTGATGCTGATTTTATTGTTCAGCAAATTTAGATAACTAAATGGTGATTCCTAAGAAAATATACACTGCGAAAAAAATTTTTTTTTAACATTAAAAAATATTATTTTTGTCACAAAAACTCAAATATCTCAAAACCCTATCTTTTTACCAACGTAATTTTTTAGGGAAAACGGTCCATTGTATTAGCAATCTACCATAAAAATTTGGTGATGATAAACTAATAAACAAAAAAGTTATGAGAATTCAAACATTTCACAATTTTCACATTTAGTAATAAATTTTTTTTAGTGTAAATTATTTTGGCCGGAAATCGCAGTTTGATGCTGATTTTATTGTTAATGGCCTTGCGTGAGTAAAACAAGCTGTTTTTATTATGTATTATGTATATTATATGTACAGTAATGTTCCGATTTTATCACGCTCTCCGCGCATTGGTCGTTTATTCATTAATTTGCTGTTACATTTGAGGACAAGTTTTCCCTCTTCTTCAAGATGAATGTTGAAAGCGTGTTTTGCAACGTTAAAAATATTGAAATGGGTATAGATGTTGAAGTATATTTCAAAGCATTTTTGAAAAGGGGCGTGATTGAATTGTTTAACCAGATGTCGCTGATGGTACGGTGGCATGACTCTCTGCACTTAGCACTTCTGGCAATTTCTCAGTTGTTGTTTTCGAACTTCCTGCGCCCTGCTTTACCTATGATATTCAGATGGCTCGTTTGTCAAAGTCTAGACGGCAGGACGTGCAAATGCGTAAATTTCTATTCAATTTGGGCATAACCAGTCTCTTTCAGTTTATCTATGGTGCTTTCGGTGAGATTTCGTAACTCTTTTGAACATTTTTTTTCATCAAACGGTCTACAGCGACGACAGCGACTGAGATGGATTTTCACGAAAATTGTTCTAGGCGTTTCGTCTGTTTGTCTGTGGTATGTACCTTTCATGCATTTGTTGTTGTTGAAGTTACTCGCGTTCTTCCGATCATAAAGTCTGTTCTCTAAGAGGTAATTTTTTTTTTGCAGATCAACTAGACGTATACGCGTATATATAAAACTTTTATTATGCAGCTTTCGTCTTAAAAATAAGTTTAATTCCATTTTTCTTATGATCAACAGCTTTTCAACACTATCAAGGGATTTTTTCACCAGTCACGTACAATAAAAAGTATGGCACTTTCAATATTTTTGATCACAACACTGGATCGCGTCTAAGTTTCAAATAGATACTATAGTAATCATGAATAATCAAACAAAAATATCATGTAAACAACTTGTTTAGTTCAGGCGGTAGCCTTTACAATAAAATCAGCATCAAAATATAATTCTCGAAATAATTTACACAGAAAAAATTTTTTTTTGTTACCAAATGTAAAAATTGTGAAATGTTTGAAATGTCATAACTTTTTTGTTTATCAGTTTACCATCACCAAAATTTTATGGTAGATAGCTGATATAATGGGCCATTTTCCCTAAAAAATTGACGTTGGTAAAAAGATAGGGTTTTGAGATATTTGAGTTTTTGTGACAAAGATCATATTTTTTTAAAGTAAAAAAAGAATTTTTTTACAGTGTATATTTTCTAAGGAATCATCATTTAGTTATCTAAGTTTGCTGAAAAATTCATAACAATTCAACAATCCGTTTTTGCTGTACAGCTTTTAGAATATTTTTGGACTATTTTCGCATGCACCCTTTTGTAAAGTTAGTCGTGAGTGAATATGAAGGTTTGATATCGAAAACGGCGATTTAGATGAAATTGAAAAACTGTGCAAAGTTTCAGATATTTTTGAAATGGTCGCTCAGGATCGACTGACATGACTCCGTGGAATTCCTCAGCAATTTTGTTCGAGCATGTTCGTCTGTTCTCTGTGCTTGAGCTTTTACACTACAATCACAGAGAACAGACGAACATGCTCGAACAAAATTACTTGAAAATCTTGTGTAAAGAAAAATCAAGCGCAGTAGCGACATCGACGGTGACTTTCCCACCTAAAAACTCCTTCCGACACCATGATGGCGCTAAATTAAGAAATATTTCACTAGCGCACTTTTAAATATTCCTACTAAGAGATTGAGCTGTATTTGCTAAAATAACGAGATGTGTAGGATTATTTCACTAAGTCAGCAACAAAATTTGAGCAAACCATTGAAAATTAGTTTCACTACTTTCAATTAGAAATGAGAAGAACAAAAATACAATTATTATTTCCCTAGTAAATTCATACATTCTCTGGGTGGAACTATATTGGGGTGCACACTTAGTGACGCTAGCGCCAAAATATAAAACATCGGAGAATTTGCATCGCGATTCGAAATGTGACAGCGCCGCGTAATGGCCACAATGCCAATTATTTCAAAACAACCGTTGCAATTCTTTACACAACTGCACTTCATGAGCTCAGACGTCTGTTCTCTGTGCTACAATCTTTTTTCACAAGACTTTTTTTTAAGTGAAATGAACTTCACGTGGTTTTTTACACGATTTTCTTGAAATTACGCGGTGTGCTGAGTTCTTCTCTTCTGGTCGCTATTTCTTTCCGGCATTGCTCAAGTTTCTACCAGAGATCTCTCTTGTCATCCTTGTCCAAATTTTCCCCGAAACTGCTATATTCACTAGCCTAACAAGATATTCTTATAGAATTTCATCTTTCGATTGCTCCAAAAATGTAATCTTGGTTTTCTTTATTAATTCTTGATACAGACGAACCAGCCAAGGGCTGAAAGTCTCTTTAATAAAGACAAATCAATTAATTCTTACTAGCGATTCTACCTTGTATTCCTCCAGATTCCTTAATGGATTTCTTCTGAGAAATCGTCAGGGTTTAATTCAGAAGTTCCTTTAGGTGAATTAGGAGTTAAGTCTTTCAGAAATAAATTTCTCTAGGAAAGATAAGTCTAGGATCTTGAAAAACGATCTGATGATTTCCACAGCAACTCCTGAAGGGTTGCCGGAAGAAACTGAGAATTTCAAAAAAAAAAATCCCAAAGAATTCTTATCAATTCTGAAAGTATCCCTCCAGGAACAATTGGATGATTTCTTGAAAGAACTTACACAGGATTCCTAGAAGGAATTTCTCAAGGATTCCCACAAGGAACTTCTGGAGGATTCTCTGGAATATCTCTCCGGAGAACAGAACATCAGGAGGACTTTCTGGGAGATTTGAGGAAAGAATTCTTGGAAGATTACTGGACTAAACTTCTGGGAGAATCACAGGAAACGCAGTAAGAAATCGGAGAGAATAATTTTTATTATTTTATCTTTATTAACGACATTTTCAGCCCAAGGTTGGTTCATCTAGCAATCATGGAAAAATAACAAAGATGACAGATAGAATCTTCTTGGAAAATTTCTTGGAAGTATTCATAGTAAAAGTTCCAGTAAGTGTAATTGTTTCTTCTGCGCATAAATACCAAAACAAAGTCCTGTAGGAATTCTTCAAAGAAATTTTTGGACATTCCAGAGAAAAGTACCATAAGAAACTCTTTAAAGAATTCAAGAAAGAACTGCTGATGAAATTATATAAAAATTACTGAAGGAATCCCAGAAAAAAAATCTGGAGGAACCTTGGAAGGAATTCCTGGAGAAATATCAGAAAAAAAAATCTGGAGGGATTTAAGAAAGTTATCTTGGGAAAATTCCCGTAGGAAATTATGAAGAAACGGAGAAACTCCTATATTTCAAAAGTAAAATCTTGGTGAATCTTTAAAGCAGCTCTTGGATAAATTTAAACAGGATGTCTAGGTTAAATTCCAGAATGATTTTCTTAGACCACCTTGTGCATTAAGGCCATTCTAGACCCAAACTGTACACTACGCCAGCGAGCTGTTCCCAACATAATGCATAAGGAAGGTTAACAAATACCAATTCCTGGTGGAATATTTGAAGGGATCCCCAAATGAACTTCAGGAGAAATTTAAAAAGAGACATCTAGGTTAATCGGAGAATAAATTTCTTAAGAAACCATAAGGGGCAGAATCTTTTTTCTCTAAAATTTCTTTTTGAATTCCAAAAGATAAACAAGCGGCATGGGACAAGGTAACCTAGAAGAATTCTGAAAGAGCTTATTGGGGAATCCAATATTCTGGAGAAATTACAAGTGAGCTTAGAAAAATCCTGGAAATTACCTAAAAGTATCCTAAACGAAGCTTTTATAGGAATCTGTGAAGATGATACTCGTGAGGAAATGCCTTCCAGAAGAAATTAAACATATCGTTTTTTGATAGGATATCGGAATTACGTTCCTGAAAATTAATCATTTCTGGAAGTATGTCATATTTTAAAACATCGATGCTGGTACTAGAATATGTGTAATATGTGTCATTCCTGCGTTCAACGATAATAATTTTCTAAAAATGTGGTCACACATTTGTGGTGAAAACCTCTTGTCGGCGCCACAGTCAGAAAACTGTAATTTCAACTGCGCAACCAAAATGTTCTAAAAGTTATCAAAAAACGATTAAATTTCATAGTAATATGCATATTTTGAATTTTGGAAAGTTTTGGAAACTCCCAATTCATACTAAATTATTGCAAAATATTTTGTCAAAGAAAATTATTCCGTTTTTATCACTATTCCGTTTTTGTCAACTGAAAATCGCGGACCGTGTTGATAAAAACACATAGCCGAGGCGGTAAACGCACGGGTATTCAGCATGACCATGCTGAGGGTGACGGGTTCGATTCCCGATCGGTCCAGGATCTTTTCGTAAAGGAAATTTCCTTGACTTCCTTGGGCATAGAGTATCTTCGTGCCTGCCACACGATATACACATGCAAAATGGTCATTGGCAGAGGAAGCTCTCAGTTAAAAACTGTGGAAGTGCTCATAGAACACTAAGCTGAGAAGCAGGCTTTGTCCCAGTGAGGACGTTACGCCAAGAAGAAGAAGAAGAAGAACCTGTATAATATTCTTGCTGATGTGAAGAATATTATACGGCTTAAATTGGTTGGATTTTTGCACTTGACCCAGCGCTATCGCTGGAAATGCAATTTACTCATTTTTTGAGCTGTTCCAGTTTAGCTCAGTTTTGTGTGAATCTTACTCATTTTAGAGTAACTTTTTCTTAGCGTGTGAGCTAAACTGGAACAGCTCAAAAAATGAGTAAATTGCATTTCCAGCGATAGCGCTGGCCCAAGTACAAAAATCCAACCAATTTATGCCGTATAATATTCTTCACATCAGCAAGAATATTATACGACTTAAACTGATAAGATTTTCGCACTTGTGCCAGCGCTATCGCTGGAAAAAAAATTTACTCAATTTTGAGTTGTCCCACTTTAGCTCAGTTTTGTGTGAATTTTCTGACCGTGCACGGTCAGAAAATTCACACAAAACTGAGCTAAAGTGGGACAACTCAAAATTGAGTAAATTTTTTTTCCAGCGCTAGCGCTGGCCCAAGTGCGAAAATCTCATCAGTTTAAGCTGTATAATATTCTTGCTGATGTGAAGAATATTATACGGCTTAAACCAGTTGGATTTTTGCACTTGGGCTAGCGCTATCGCTGGAAATGCAATTTACTCATTTTTTGAGCTGTTCCAGTTTAGCTCAGTTTTGTGTGAATCTTACTCATTTTAGAGTAACTTTTTCTTAGCGTGTGTGGTTATTTCACAAAGTCAGCAACAAAATTTGAGCAAACCATTGAAAATTAGTTTCATAACTTTCAATTAGAAATGAGTTGAACACGTTGAACAACAATACAATTATTATTTCCCTAGTAAATTCACACATTCTCTGCACGGTCAGAAAATTCACACAAAACTGAGCTAAAGTGGGACAACTCAAAATTGAGTAAATTTTTTTTCCAGCGCTAGCGCTGGCCCAAGTGCGAAAATCTCATCAGTTTAAGCTGTATAATATTCTTGCTGATCTGAAGAATATTATACGGCTTAAATTGGTTGGATTTTTGCACTTTTGCCAACGCTATCGCTGGAAATGCAATTTACTCATTTTTTGAGCTGTTCCAGTTTAGCTCAGTTTTGTGTGAATCTTACTCATTTTAGAGTAACTTTTTCTTAGCGTGTGGGTGGAACTATATTGGGGTGCACACTTGGTGACACTAGCGCCAAAAGGTAAAATATCGACGAATTTGCACCGCGATTCGAAATGTGACAGCGCCGCGTAATGGCCACATTGCCAGTTATTTCAAAACAGCCGTTGCAGTTCTATACACAACTGAACTTCATGAGCTTAGACGTCTGTTCTCTGTGAATGGACTACCCGCTTTGCGCGCAGCCACAGTTGATCAGCAGGAGTAAATCAATGAATTACCTACATCGGCTGTTTTCCTACTCTCCGCATCGACCAATGTGACGCTAGCTTCTATGCGCGAAAAATCGCTAAAAGTAAATCGCAAAAATATTGTATGGCGAATAGTATCTAAAGGCAAATTTTTCGAAGTGGAATACATTATTCGAAAAAAATATTTGGTAGTGGTTGTGCACAATGGTGACCACTATTAAGCCTACCAAATATTTTTTCGGGAAAAGCTTTGTATTTCAAGTAATTCAAGTTTAGATGCATTTCACCATACAAAATTAAATTGATTTACTCCTGCTGATCAACTGTGGCTGCGCGCAAAGTGGGTAGTCCATTCAATTTTGTATGGCGAAATGCATCTAAACTTGAATTACCGTCGTGCGGGGCTACTTTTGAAACACGGGGCTACTTTGGACACTTTTGAATATGGATTTTTTTGAATTTGAAATATGGTTCAAATCTGTTTGATGTCTTTGGGACTATTATAAAGCAATAGTATTCCCTTCATTTGGTTAAAATTGTTTTTCAAACAAACCCTTTATTGCTGGTCAGGAGGCGAAAAAACATCGAATGAATCATAAAAATATACATAACGTATCAGAACTTTTACTCTGTAAGCATTGTTTCTACAGTTCATAAATTTCAAAGGGTTGCTCAATTCATGCAAAAAGTATCGACGTAGCATATACAATCGAATATTTGTATCGATACACATTATAAATGACCGTTTCTCCTAAATAAAGGATTGATGGCCCCCAGACAGCCTTTATGTCTATATTAAAATATCACGCTGCTCATAATACCAAAGGTAGCACAGAACCACCTAAAAACGCATATATTTATTGAAATCATGTATGATATAGTATACAACAGTATTGGTACAAAGTAGTATTTTAAATAAACCCGGAATTTTAACTGCAGTTTTGTTTTAATTATGAATGTCCAAAGTAGCCCCCCTCTGGTTCTATGTGAGATGTCTCCGATTGGTGTATGGACAACTTTTTTGTTTATTGATGGATTTAGTTCAAATTTTGCATGCATCCTACATACATACTCACAATTATTATGTGTAAAAATTGAGGAAATACATTCACTACTCTGGGAGTTATAATGTCATAAAGTTGAAAAACCATTAAAAAGTGTATAAAGAAGCCCCGCACGACGGTACTTGAAATACAAAGCTTTTCCCGAAAAAATATTTGGTAGGCTTAATAGTGGTCACCATTGTGCACAGCCACTACCAAATATTTTTTCGAATAATGTGTTCCACTTTGAAGAATTTGCCTTTAGATGGTATTCGCCATACAATATTTT
The DNA here is from genome assembly GCF_035046485.1 of Aedes albopictus. NCBI lineage: Eukaryota > Metazoa > Arthropoda > Insecta > Diptera > Culicidae > Aedes > Aedes albopictus. The sequence continues at coordinate 36,397,929 of NC_085138.1, read as the reverse complement.
TGTGATTTACTTTTAGGGATTTTTCGCGCATAGAAGCTAGCGCCACATTGGTCGATGCGGAGAGTAGGAAAACAGCCGATGTAGTTAATTCATTAACTACATCGGCTGTTTTCCTACTCTCCGCGTCGACCAATGTGGCGCTAGCTTCTATGCGCGAAAAATCGCTAAAAGTAAATCGCAAAAATATTGTATGGCGAATACCATTTAAAGGCAAATTCTTCAAAGTGGAACACATTATTCGAAAAAATATTTGGTAGTGGTTGTGCACAATGGTGACCACTATTAAGCCTACCAAATATTTTTTCGGGAAAAGCTTTGTGTTTCAAGTAATTCATTTTTAGATGCATTTCGCCATACAAAATTAAATTGATTTACTCCTGCTGATCAACTGTGGCTGCGCGCAAAGCGGGTAGTCCATTACCTACATCGGCTGTTTTCCTACTCTCCGCATCGACCAATGTGGCGCTAGCTTCTTTGCGCGAAAAATCGCTAAAAGTAAATCGCAAAAAAAATGTATGGCGAATAGCATCTAAAGGCAAATTTATCGAAGTGGAATACATTTTTCCAAAAAAATATTTGATTGTGGTTGTGCACAATGGTGACCACTATTAACCTTTCAGTACTCGCGCCAATTTTTGTAACGCGAGCAGTCGCGCGTTGTACTTTGTACAACACCCATACATTCTGAAATATCTAAGGATCCTGATTGTTTAGAGGAGGACTGTCTTTAGCAAAGTTGTTGTAAATTTCATGGGCTACTTGATGCTGACAAAGTTGATTCGTAATACGTCCACTAGGCGGCGCTAGTGAGCAATATCATGTTTTATCTTATATCTCAGGATCCTGATGTCTTAGAAGGATGGTGTCTTCGGCAAAGTTGTTTGGTAAGTCAACGGCTTACAGATTATTGGCCGTTTAATTGGAAATTCCACCACTAGGCGGCGCTAGTCAGCAAATAAACTTTATATCCTATGTATCTCGGGAACCTGATAAGGAGTGTGCGCGCGCCGTGGTTCGAGTCGGTTCCGAATTTTTCGCTTCCCTTCGGCGCTAGTTTCCAATACACTTTTAGTTGATAATAAATATTTTCTTTCATTTTTTGCATTTACACAAAAGAGTGAAAAATGTTACTTCGGGTTCGCCGGTCGAGAAAAAATCCGGGCGCCGACAAGTGAGTCGCGTTCAGTGTATTTCTGTGTGGAATAGACTAAAGGTTTCTGCTCCCTACCCGAGCAAAGTCTGACAGCAAATTGAAAACAAATTTTGATGCTGTGATATTGCAAATTATGATAACTCAGGTTGTTGTCGTTTTGGTCGTTTTAACGGTTAAAACATCAAAAATGATAGCAGAAAAATGTTCCCGTAACATCAAGTTGAAAACAATTCCTGCTATCAGTGATAGCAAATTGATAACTGTTTTTGCTATCAATACGAAAAAATTGAAAAATCGTTAAATATAGGGATTTATCGATTAATATGAAATCCTGAATGCCATAAGATAATTACACTAATGATATAATTTTAGAGTTATTATACAAGGTTGCCTAGAAATTTTAAAATAACTTAAAAACTTATTTTTTATAATAGTTTGAAATGGCAGCAAAACGAAATCAAAATTTGAAATCAAATTTAGTCAAGACAGACTGATATCCCTGGCCAAGATCACAGGGTTCGACGGTATTAAAGTGAAGGATGTTAATTGTAATTCTTGTAATGAAAATATCACCTTTAACACTTTAATGCGCCTCCAACGGTTCATTGCGAACTGGCTGCTACAGATGGAGTATGGCTGATTTATCAGAAATGCTCGATAAACAGGAGGGACCTGCTGGGGCCTAGTAGTTTCTATACCCAGAAAACAGTTCCGGTCGATTGAGTCTGGTAAGGTTTCGAGAGTCGTTGTGAATCATAATGCATTTTTTTGTGTTTTGTGACGAGTCTCGGAATCTTTTTTGAGTCAACAGACTTTGAACTGTTTCCTGGGATTCCCACTATTCGGTTAATTTTAACAAATACACTATACAAATACAAATTTAATTTAAAAAATGAAATAATTAGTAGTATCTCGCGTATTCAATTTGCTAATACATAGTTCTCAACATTTGATGTGCTTTCGTGATTCAATTTTCTCTATAATTTCCAATATCAATTTAAAATAACTAAAAAACTAATAGTGGGAAGTGCAGCATTTAACAGTGCTTGCTTATAGATTCGAAGCTAACGTGTGATCAAGACGAAATCGACAAAAACTGACTACTTCGACTTTGACTAACGTAGACTATTTATGACAAATTAGATATTTTTACATTTTTCGACTGAGTGTATGAAAGGTTTTCTTTAATATGGACTTATTTGGACCGATGCTGATAGTGCTAGGGAAGTGGACGAAAGACAACTTCCAAAGATAATAAAAACAATACTAAAATGTAAATCAACGAAAATGGACATAACAAACACATCGACCATCTAACAGATCATAGGCACACCAAAGATTACTGAATTATAGGGCACAACATAAATTAGAACAATAACATTCATTAAACCTTGATATGACAAAAACAAAACAAATACAAAATCGACGATATGACGAAACCGAAACTTTCACACCTTCTACCGTAACCTTCGGAGTCAGTACGCAACAGTGTCTTACTGGACGACATGTTCCGTGCACGGCTGGTGAACTGCTTCTGAAGGATTACGTTCTCTATCCTATCCAAAGGCCTAGTGAACTGTCGTTGTCCGCGCAAACGCGAGACGATTGTGCGCACAGTGATGGGAGAGGTTTCTACGTCCGTCGGCGTGCCGCTAGGAACCTTTCAAAAACAAAAAAAAAAAAAAATTTAGTCAAGACAGACTGATATCAAAATGTGATAGCAATTTGCTGCTGAATACAAATCGAGTTTTCGATTTGCTATCATTTTGTTGTTAGACTCTGCTCGGGTAGTGGAGTGGAGACGCGCGATAGAATTTTCTTTTTGGCTAGTTCTTGCGTCGAAAAGTGGTCGGTTGTTAACGGCGGTTTGTGTATATTGATCCATTGTCAAATCATATCACCAACCATAGGTGACTCCCGGACTGACAATGTACCTTACCCTACTAACAAAAAAATCCTTCCTGAGACAAACGTGGGGATGCAGCGATTCGCGGTCTTTATAACAACGTTTGTCTTACTAACATTCCCTTCCATCCTCGATGACCGTAAGGACGTGGCCGGCGCCGTTATTGACCTTATTAAAGTTGAGAGCTCTCGACCTGTGTACATTGAGAATAGTAAGCTAGTCCCAAGCCCTATTCATTGGTTCCTTGTGCAATTTCGATTGCTCTGGTCAATCACGGAGTAGCAACTACGAATTGTGCGGTCATCTATGCTCATGCTCATGCTCATGTATCTCGGGAACCTGATAACTTAAAAAGATGGTGTCTTCGCCAAAGTGGTTTGGTAGGTCAAGTACTTACGGATGATTCGCAGTTTAATTTGAAATTTCATCACTTGGCGGCGCTAGTGAGCACGTAAATATTATATATTATGTATCTCTGGACCCTTATTACTTAGAAAGATAGTGTCATTCTAGTTTGGTATATCAAGGGCTTATAGATGAGTGACAGTTGCGCTAGTGAGCATGTAAATTTTTAATCTCATGTAGCTCAGGATCCCGATTAAAAAGGCACGGGACACCGTCTTCAGCCAGAGGCTGTACAGACTGAACAGAACTTAACACTAGACCATGGACACGATATACATTACATGCACCAGTGGATAGCATGGTGCGGTTACACGCTTGGTAACGCTAACCGAACGGCCACGAAGCTCCACTTTACTCAGAAAGATGGTGTCTTCGGCAAAGTTGTTTGGTAGATCAAAGACCAAATGGAGGAAAAATTACCTCTCGTGCCGACTATCTTAAAGATCGAAAACTTACAGATAGTTGTCCGTTTGAATCGTAATTTCACCACTAGATGACGCTAGTGAACATAAAAAAATGTATATGCAATAGTTCTCAGGATCCTGGTTACTAGAAGAGAGATAGCGGTTTCGGCAAAGTTGTCAAATAGGTGCATTTGGTTGATGGGTCGTTGAAATCATTATTTCGCCAGTAAGTGGTGCTAATGAGTCTGCAAATTTTATATCTTATATATCCCCGAGTCTGATTACCTGGGAAGTTGATATCTTTGGCAAGGTTGGTTGATAGATCAAGGGCTTTCAGTTGATTGACCATTTGATTTGTGCTTCTGCCACCAGAAGACGCTAGTTGTAAATTTGCAAAAGCATGTACGTGTTATTATTCATCTAGAAACAAATCAACGAGCTGTAAATTTTTATACTTCCGAAAGTTTTCAAAATTTGAAAATTACAAAACTAGTTGATTATAATTTGTTAAAATTTGCACTTGATTGATTAATTTTACATGAATATAAAGCGCTTAGTAAAATATTCAATATCTCACCGTCGTATTTCAATATACTCTATCTTCAGGTTGTCAATGTCACGGGATAAGTACATCCATCCTTTATCCATCGAACAACAATGTCGAAGACATCATCTTTTTAAGTAATCAGGATCTTAAGATATATGAGGTATAAAATGGGAATGCTCACTAGTGCCACCTGAATGTGAAATCGCACGTCATATTTGTCTTCATCAGTTAGTGTTTGATCTACTAAACAACTTTTCAGAAGACACCATATTTCTAAGTAATCAGGGTCCTGAGACACATGAGTTATAAAATTTGAATACCCACTAGCGCCACCTAGATGAGGAGTTTCAAATCATACGGCTCTCCATCAGTTAGTGTTCGATCTACTAAACAACTTTGCTGAAGACATCATCTTTCTAAGTAATCAGGATCTCGAGATATTTGAATTATAATATTTGAGTACTCACTTGCACCACCTGGATGTGGAATTCCATATCATACTTGTCTTCATCAGTTAGTGTTTGATCTACTAAACAACTTTGCAGAAGAAACCATCTTTCTAAGTAATCAGGGTCCTGAGATGTATGAGTTTAAAAATTTCAATGTCCGCTAGCGCCACCTAGATGTGGAGTTTCAAACCAAACGGCTGTCCATCAGTTAGTGTTTAACCAACCAAACAACTTTGCCGAAGACACCATCTTTCTAAGTACTCAGGATCCTGAGTTATATGGGATATAAAAATTACATGCTCACTAGCGCCGCCTATCGGTTGAAATCTGAATTTCTCATATCACCTCGCGAAGGCTCTTGATATCCCAAGTAACTTTGCCGAAGACACCATATTTCTAGATCATTTAGATTTTGAAATACATTAATTCACATTCAACTGTCTATCTTATCTTAAATATAGTACGTTCTTCATATTGCGATTTTCAATTTTTCGCATTATAAGGAGTTATACTGTTTTCAAAAAAGGTCTAATAATATTCCAAATAAGATTCCTGTAGAATACATTTGGGGTTGACATCGATAGAAAAGATGGTTTCAAAGTAATAGTCGATAATTCTCATGTGTTGTACAAAGTACAACAGCGCGATTAACGGAAGGTTAAGCCTACCAATTATTTTTTCAGGAAAAGCTTTCTATTTCAAGTAATTCAAGTTTAGATGCATTTCGCCATACAAAATTAAATGGATTTACTCCTGCTGATCAACTGTGGGCTGCGCGCCAAGCGGGTAGTCCATTGGCCAAAGCTCAGGAACGAAGAAAAAGTACATCTTCAAAATTTTACAGATTTATTCTTATAAAAACAACTTTGCTGTAACATTTTATTTAAAATTCGCGGACCACATTTTTACGTCGTATTTTTATATTGCTGAGAAAATTTGCTTATGATTTCATTAAAAGACTTCGTTTCTACGATGCTTCGTTCTTGAGTTATGATTTTTCAAAGAAAACGGCTCATAGGGCACATCTGGACAATTTCCACAAAAAAGGTCATAACTCAGGAACGGAGAAAATCGACATCTTGAAAATTCTACAGAATATAGCTTATAAAATTTCCTTTCAAAAATATTTTTTTTGGTAATTTTTCCGGAGTACGAAAATAGTTTTTCCGACTTTTCCAACCGATTTTGTGGAAAACAATTTTTATTTTGTATTTTTTTTTTTTGAATTGCTGAGAAAATTTGCTTACGATTTCACAAAAAATCATTGTGTCTACGATGCTTCGTTCTTGAGTTATGATTTTTCAAAGTAGGTGGTGTCTGTGGAAAATTTTTGGTTTCCACTGGAGTTTTCCGGAAAATTAGGCGACCCTGATTTTTTTCAATTTTGTTTTTGTTCATATATATGTGAACCCTACCTGTGGAAAAAAAATTATTAAATTCTGAGAACCTTGGTACCAATTTGTACGATAATAAAAAATAAATGCCCATTCCTTACATGTAAAACAACGTTGCCATGCTATTCGGTTTACAGTCAATAACTTTTTCCACATGGCCTGAATCGCTGGCGGTCTTCGGATAATTGGTTCCTCGTAAAATTTACAACAGAAATGATTCATCGATTTATGTTTGGGGGTTGAGGGGCAACCTGTGCTGATTTTTCTTTGAAAAGTGATTTTCCTAATAGTAAATCGAATGAAAATTTGAAACGGCTGACGGGGATTTTTTTATTACCGAACAAGTTTGGGTCGAAGGGTCTCCGATTTCAATGAAAATTTCACCAGAGCTAGAGGTCGTGGATATACTGGGGATGGCCAAAATGTTTGGGATAGGCAACATTTTTTCTCCCACAAAAAATTCAACATGCTGTAACTTTTCATAGAGTGCATCAAAAAATCTCAAATTTTGACTGTTTGTCAATCTATTATGTGTGCATCATTGGTACAAATTTGAACCGTTCGCGTAAAACACTATTTTTTAGACAACTCATTTTTTGAGCTGTCATAACTCCCGCATAATCACGAACTGTAAATGTAGCGTATCTCATTCTGTAGATGACTATTAACAATTGTCGTTTAACCATTTTTCAAACTGTCCGAAACAACAGTAAGCTAACCATACCACGTACACATTTGGCAGTCTGACAAATGGTAATCCACCAAATTACAGTATGTGCAATAGGCGGTTAAGATAGGTTACCATAAAAAATGGCTCGTTTTCCCGAACAGATTTTTCGCAAAACAGTAAAGAATATGGTTAATTTATTATCCACTTTTTCAGACAATTCACTGCATGGCAAATGGTTTGAGAACGGTAAAACATTAAATCTGAAAGAAATCCGTGCACTGTATGGGTTATTATTGATTTATGGTCTTTCATGGTATTTTAAGCTTATGGTATATGGTTCTGCTATATTTAAACCGTTTAAAAATAAAAAAGGGGTTAGGCGTTCATCGGATTTTTATTAACAATTTCAACGCCCTATTCTGGGCTCAGCACCTGTGGTGATTAAAACTAACTCTGCGCCTTCTTCCGGTGGGAACGAGTTTTTGATCCATTGAAACACTGAATTTCTGCCCGCAGCAAGACAAATCCTCCGCACTCCGTTTTGTGGAACCCCTAGCAGTTGTACAGTCAGGCCGGATCAGGTTGCTGTATGCAGTTGACTTCAAGAATTCTGCAATACAATTTTCATCCGTTAAGATAAAGCTCGAAAAAACAACTTTATAAGTCATGTTAAACTTACCCTTATTTCATCCAGACCGTTCCGAGCGCGTCGAACTCGCTTTATCGAGGCAATTTTCCAGTTTTTTCACCAAGCTTGTGGACGAAAGGTTGTGATTTCTTTTTCTACTGAATGCAAACTGCAAAGTTCGATTGCGGTACGGATACCAATGAAAGCTACTATTTGGCAAACTGTTGAATTTAAGTGGCATACAGTGAAATGCACATGTGTAAGTGTGTTGCGCAAATAAAATCACTAACCGTTTGAGAAAAGATCGTTCTATATTGCCACCATATCTCCCGAGTTTTCATCCATATACTATTTTAACATTTCTATACAATATGATTTGTTGATACAACTTGAAATGGGCTACATAAACCGTTCTTTACAATCGAATGTTTCGATATTCATAGTTGCAACAGAGAAGCACCTGTTCGTGGTACAATAACAGTAACAGATTAAGGAGACATACTGTGTGGACTGTAATACAAATTGTATTTCACTATGCGGGTCGGAAACCAGTGAACCAAATTGAATGATTTTTTTAACGTTTATCAACAATATATTGATACTCAATACGACGTAATAAAATGTAATATTTTCTCACGGCGAATTAAGTTATATTGGGTTGAAATTTTTACCCATATAGAGGAAAATAAGTAAAATTTACAATACCACAAAAAAAAAAATTTTTTTTCACCATAGAGAAAAAACGCCTAAAATGCTGATAAAAGTACCGTCTGTATCATAGATTATTTTGAACAAAATTTTTCCTAGCGCAAAAACTAATGTTCTTCCTTTCGTTCTTTGACGCCAAAATGGAATCTCTTCCCGTTTTAGAGATATAGCCAAAAAACCAACGGCCAGTCGCTATATTTTCATAGGAATCCATCTACAACAATGACCGTTCACCTGTTGCAACATATTTGCTTTGCAACGAGCAAATGACATACGCTAATTGTAACGTAATTTTGACACTAACGTGAATCGGAATGCACTGACAGCACTTGAGTGCCCTTTAAATGCAACAACTTATCAAATTTTGAAATTAATGGATTTGTAACTAGAAAGCGTTACAAATAACAAGTTTACAGCGAGCAAACGCATACTTCAACGTATTTTTTTTTTCAATCAAAGCAATCATATGCAAACCATTAGAGATGAGTGGATATCAGGTAACTATAAGGTCTTTTTACACATGTAAAGCTTTGTTTTGTTTTTAAAGTGTTTTTGTTGCTTAAATGTTCATTGGTATATGGATTCTTCTATACACCATAAAGAGACCATTTTCCACTCAATATTTAGTAAATATCATGATCTGAGCATAATGTGTTTGTATAATGTGCTTTAGAAGAAACACTCACGGTCAGAAAATTCACACTAAACTGAGCTAAAGTGGGACAACTCAAAATTGAGTAAATTTTTTTTCCAGCGCTACACTGAAATAAATTTTGTTGTGGAAACTACCGATTCCATAGTAAAATTACTAACCGTACCTATGATTCTCAACCGACAACATTTTCCAGTAAATTCCACTAAAACACTGTCAACTTAACTAGCAGTGCAGTTAACATTACCAAAAATAATCTTAATTTAACAAATGAGCATTGTGTTTTTAACCATACTGTGTTGTAAAATGCGTGTCCTGGAAAAATTAACAATGTTTTGTTGTTGAGACGACTATGCTTTTAGTTGAATTTACTACAATGCATTGTAATTTCAAGTATATTTCAGCTACCTTAACAGATTTTGTTGTCGGTTGAGAATCATAGGTACGGTTGGTAATTTTACTAAGGAATCGGTAGTTTCCACAACAAAATTTATTTCAGTGTAGCGCTGACCCAAGTGCGAAAATCTCATCAGTTTAAGCTGTATAATATTCTTGCTGATGTAAAGAATATTATACGACTTAAATTGGTTGGATTTTTGTACTTGGGCCAGCGCTATCGATGGAAATGCAATTAACTCATTTTTTGAGCTGTTCCAGTTTAGCTCAGTTTTGTGTGAATCTTACTCATTTTAGAGTAACATTTTCTTAGCGTGCTTATTTTAAGCTCAACAGAACTTTAAAAGATATATACCATAGATGAGAGGAACAAACATGTACTCTCTGGAGCGGATCTCGTGTGATGGTTAAAGCCCGTGACTGTCACGCCGAGGACCTGGGATCGAATCCCACTCCCGACATACACGCTAAGAAAATGTTACTCTAAAATGAGTAAGATTCACACAAAACTGAGCTAAACTGGAACAGCTCAAAAAATGAGTAAATTGCATTTCCATCGATAGCGCTGGCCCAAGTGCAAAAATCCAACCAATTTAAGCCGTATAATATTCTTCACATCAGCAAGAATATTATACAGCTTAAACTGATGAGATTTTCGCACTTGAGCCAGCGCAAGCGCTGGAAAAAAAAATTACTCAATTTTGAGTTGTCCCACTTTAGCTCAGTTTTGTGTGAATTTTCTGACCGTGTACTCACAAAATGTGAGTTCTTCCTTCGGAAGGGAAGTAAAATGTGGGTCCCGAGATGAACTAGCCTAAGGCTAAAAATCTCGTTAATACAGATCAAAAAACATGTACTAATTAGTACGGGCAACAAATTAAAACCAAGAATTTACCATGAATACAATTTCTTAACGCGCTGATAAAACATTGTTGCTTCAAACCTGTTCTAAGAAGCGACACAATTCCAACAGTGACGATAATAATGTTTAGCAATGGTTAGCAAAGAATAATATCGAGCTCGGTGTAGGAGCTACTGAGACCAAGCCCACTCATGGGCTCAATCAAGCGTTTTAACGTTAAGTAGAGCCCCGAACAAAGAAGCGAACCGCACCGGTCGCTGCTAAGTAGGGCTCGAAAGCGAAAAGTTTACGTACGGTTCGTAGCAGGGCTTAGAATATAGAGACACGCAAAGTACGGTCTCTATCCGTAGGCTCGTGCACTCTCTCGCGTTTAGCTCTCTGGGTAGCGTAAAGAGGAGACGAAAGAACATAAGTATGCATTTGTTGCCAGGTATATAGTTTCTAGAGAATGATTTTCTTGTTTTGTATAGGTAGGAATTTATTTTAGTTTGCATCAAATATTTGAAATTTTCAACCAATCAATATCATAGATCGTTACACGAATAACACAACAAAATGTCTGACATAGAATTGTGATAGAGTGACAATACAAACGCAGTGATTCAGTGAGTTTTGCTGTTTTAACACGTACATGTTTGAGCCGGGTTTTCTACGCAGCTAAGTGACCACAAGGTTTTCTTTCTTCACTTTCCGGGCTGAGATCCTCCGCTTTGAAAGTGCTGTGCCTCGCGTTTCGTTTTGTCGTGTATATTTCAAAAAGGCAAAAGAGTTTTGGTTTCATTGCTCTTTTTGAAAATGGTGGTCGTCAGTGGGTGGTTTATTAAATATAAATTTGAAAATATAAATTAAATAAACGAGACACGACATACGCATGCAAAATGGTCATTGGCAGAGGAAGCTCTCAGTTAATAACTGTGGAAGTGCTCATAGAACACTAAGCTGAGAAGCAGGCTTTGTCCCAGTGAGGACGTTACGCCAAGAAGAGAGAGAGAGACATTAGGAAGAAAGTGTGCGAAATGGGTAACTTCACCGTCCACGCATCCTTCCTCCCCTGTAAATTCGAGAAGTACCTTGCCGAAATAAAATATTCTGTACTCCAAGTATTTCGAATAATCATCTTTGCGCGTTAATACAACACAGTAGACCAGGCCGCTTTGATGCATGTGTCATATCTCTGATATGCTGCAAGCATCAGTATTGACAAGAAAAGTAACACGATTGCTTTCCAGGGTGATTCCGCGTATGTATGAGATTAGATAAGAGTAGTTACGATTTTTCAAAGATGCATTGACTGTACCAAACTCAACTCAGATATCATAGAAACACTACAGCACAGAGAACAGACGAACATGCTCTAACAAAATTGCATGAAAATCTTGTGTAAAGAAAAATCAAGCTCAGTAGCGACATCGACGGTGACTTTCCCACTCAAAAACTTGTTTCGACACCATGATGGCGTTTTCTAAAGAAATATTTCACTAGCGCACCTTTAAATTTTCCTACCCAGATTCTGAGCTGTATTTGCTCAAATAACAAGATGTTTATGATTATTTCATTAATCCAGCTGTCGTAAATCCAAATTAAAATTGGCTTTAAAATGGTTGCTGATACGGAGCGCCACACGAACACGTCCGTTCGTTCCAAAATCCGTCAAAAGAAGGACGAGAAAAACCAAACCCGAGAACGCCTCGAGCTTGGCTTGCTTAGTTCGCTTCTTCTTATTCTGCGAATCTCTCATTCGTTATGTCGACATATTCGTTATGTCGACTATCAGTTCTGGCAAATGCACTGAAATAAATTTGCAACCTAAACATAATAATTTTCTCATCCATTTTCCCAACATATTATTATATCCTACTTTTTTATTCGCTACATATACTACATTCGTCCCCTCCTCTACTCTTCTTGTGAATTTATGTTGGAACAAATATTAATTTCCACTGCCGTAGTTTAATAAATTCATGTTATAGTCATGTAACCTATAAACTACATTTGTTTATTTATTTATATTTTACATTCCGTTCGAGATCTAATCTCTAGCTTTTTTATTCCATACAACATTCATTCTAAAATTTCATATGGATACATTTGAGAATCAATCCAAATTTAATCAAAATCCAAATCAAAATTGATGAAAAAAAATCCTGAATCGAATCGAAATGTAATATTCAAATCTAATAAAAAGTCAATCCAAATCCAATCTCATTAAATTCTTGACACGACTGTTATAATTATGATGATTCTCCTCTTTGTTCTTCCAAAGTTTCTATATATATTATGAATCGGAATATAATCCAATACAAACACAAATTCAATCCAATCCAAGTTTAATCCAAACCCAACTCAAATTCAATTAAAATCCATTCCAATTTCAGTACATACACAACATAATTTCTGTTCAACTGCAATTCAATTCAATCGAAATCACATATCAATTTAAACCAAATCCAATCTGAACCCAAACCAATTCCAATTCATATACTATCCTAGTATAAGCTGATTTTAATGCAAATTCAATCCAATTAATATCAAATCACAGTTTAATCGCAATCCAATCAAAGTCCAAGCCAATTCCAATTCGGATCCACTCAATCTGATCTAAATCCACTCTAATTCCAATACAAACTAAACTCAATCTACACAAAATCAAATCTCTGTTTAATCCCTGGTTTAATCTAAAATCAATCTAAATCAAAACCAATTCTAATCCATATCAAATCTAATTCCAATCCATATATTATCCTTGATACTATCCAAGTATAACCGAATATCATTTACGTCCCCATCAAACTTTAATTTATTCCAAATCCAACATACATGCATTCATAATCCACCAATTTCAACCATATCCAATGCAAATCTTATCATTATTCTATCCAAATGTACTCCAATTCAATTCCAATCAAAATCAAATACCAATGTATTCCAAATCCAATCAAAACTTAGATCAATTTCAATCCGTATCCAATGCAATTCCCATTCTAGATTATTCCAAATCAAACTCAAATCCTTCCAAAATCCAATCCATATACAACCCAATTCCAATTCAAATCCAATCCATACCATTCGTAGCCAAATCTGAATTTAATTCTAATCTTATTTAGATCCTAACCATTTCTAATCCATATGTTATCCAAATAAAATCCAATCGAAATCAAATTCCAATTTATTTCAAGTTAAATCTAAATTCAATCAAATCCAAATTTATTCAAATATGTATCAAATTCAATTTCAATCACATTTTAACCCAAACCAATTCCAACTAAACTAAACTCAAATCAATATTTCAATTTAAATTCATTCCAATCCACCAAGAATTAAATATCTGTTCGATCTAATTCTAATCAATATCATAACCAATTCGAATCCATGATTCAAATATATACACTGTACAAATATATTCCAATTCATTTCCATATTTAATCAAATCAAATTTAATCAAACTCCAACCTAAATTTAATCAAAATCCAAGAAAATTTCATTATCCAAATCCAAAACTGATCTAGATGCTGTCAAAATCCAATCTAGTTGCAATCTTTGGCTTACACGCTAACCCTCAGTTACCCAGATTGATGTCAAAGCGACCCAGACTGAGCAAAACTGCAGTTACTCTAAACTGAGTAAAGGCACCTTTACTCAAATCTGGGTTACCGATGTTGGTGGCAAAATCTGGGTAAACGATACCCAGCTCCTCCGGGGCCTTGATTTTGTTAATTTATTTCCAATTTAGATTTTGATTAAAAAGCTCTCAGTTGCCATGTGCTATTCACTTACCTGATGCTGGAAAACTGTTCCCCGGAATAATTCCACTGTTTTCCCGTCATTTATCGGCATATTTTTCGCGAAAACTTTCATAGTTTCCAGCGTTCTCCTGACCGCTGCCATATTATCAAGCCGAAAAGTGACAAAGTGCCGATTACCCTGATCTTTACCCAAATTCAGCGAATCTGGGTTTTCGGGTTACCCGGATTTTGACAACTGCTAACAACATGAAAATCCGGGTCGAATCGACCCAGTCGATGGGTAGTTTCAGGTTAGCGTGTACGCATATTATATAAAAATTCCTTGAAGATGCATTTCAAATTCAAACCAATTCACATTGAATCCAAATCTAATTTAAGTTCAATAAAATAAAATTTTGATAAATTAATCTTTTTCCCGATTTTAAAATTTACTTCAACTATTCGTTCCACTTTGCTTGATCTCTTTTTTTTTAATTTCAATACTCTTTCTCACTCGAAAAGTAATTATTTCTTTGCTAGGCATTCCTAGACAATGAGAGTATATTACAGGTGGGGAAGAAGAAGAGATGGCTATGTATTAGTAAGCAAAGATAAATGTAAACGAAAATAGTGACATGTTTTGCACCAGACACGGATCTCACGCACACGAAGTATCTTCTTCCCCACCTCCATTAGACTCTCATTGATTCCTAGCCTCTGCGAATCGATGTTTTTTTTTTGCACAGTGCCCTGCCTCTCGCACCAACGAAAACGTTTATTTATTTATTTTCTTTTTCGCTAGTTATGCACATGCAAAATAGTCACATTTTGCGCGACGTCCTCTCACACCGGCGAAAACATTTGTTTTCCGGTGGGCGTCCTCTCGCACCCGCGGAACAAACATATTTTTGCGCGGTGTCCTCTCGCACCGGCGAAAACATTTTTTTTTTTTGCTAGGCGTCCTCTCGCACCTGCGAAACATATTTTTCTGTTGGGTGTCCTCTCGCACCCATGAAACAATCACATTTTGCACGGCGTCCTCTCGCACCGGCTTGAACAATCCTACTTTTATTTTTCTTCGACCTCTGCTCTCGCACCGTTAAATGCACATTTTTGACCCGCACGCCATATCACTGGCAGAAATAAACTTTTCCGCCACTCATCTTATGTTCTTCACAAGTCCAATCTTTTAAAAATACTTACAATTCTACCGGGGCTGCGCCATTGTCGTAAATCCAAATTAAAATTGGCTTTAAAATGGTTGCTGATACGGAGCGCCACACGAACACGTCCGTTCGTTCCAAAATCCGTCAAAAGAAGGACGAGAAAAACCAAACCCGAGAACGCCTCGAGCTTGGCTTGCTTAGTTCGCTTCTTCTTATTCTGCGAATCTCTCATTCGTTATGTCGACATATTCGTTATGTCGACTATCAGTTCTGGCAAATGCACTGAAATAAATTTGCAACCTAAACATAATAATTTTCTCATCCATTTTCCCAACATATTATTATATCCTACTTTTTTATTCGCTACATATACTACACCAGCTACAAAATTTGAGCAACCCATTGATAATTAGTTTCATTATTTTCAATTAGAAACAAGTTGAACAATAATTTAATGTTTGTTTTCCAAGTAAAACCACCACATTCTCTTGGTGGAACTAGCGCCAAAAGGTAAAACAACGGCAAATTTGTACCCCGATTTGAAATTCGACAGCGCCGCGTAATGGCCACATTCCCAGTTATTTCAAAACAGCCGTTGCAATGCTTTACACAATAGCACTACATGAGCTTGGACGTCTGTTCTCTGTGACTACAGTTATTTCTTTTTGTAAAAACTAAATCATACCGATAAAAATCTTAAAAAATGTAGTCGAGCTGCCAAGTTTCACCAATTAAAATAGGCGGTGTGCAGGACTGCCATATTGTAGGTTCCTCGTTATAGAAAAAGCAAGGCGTTGGATGTTAAAATACAACAATTGTTGTATGAAGTGCCAAAAAAGAGAGTGGGCTCATTATGTACTTTGACAAATACGCAGTCTACTTCAAGCGCATAGAATCTGCTTCCAACAAAATATTCATATACCAGCATCCAAAAGATCGCAATATATATTAAGATTTGCGAGTGATGCTTTGTAACCAAAAGGTTGTGACTGAGTATAGAATTAGCTGATGTTAAAATAAACGTTAATGAAAAAAAGGTTGCGCAAACTTATCGCAGACTGTTAGAAGACAGCTTCTACTATGACCAGGATTCAAGAATCTTGACCTACGCGAAGTTGTGAAGGAGACAACTACGTTATAAAAGTCTTGGAAATGCAAGGGATGAAATTATTCAATAAACCTAATTATTAAAAAAGATGCTCATAATCTCAAATTCAGATAAATTTCTTGCGAGATAGGCAACATTAATATTGAAAAGATGGATATTATTTTAGATAAAAATTCAACCTACAAGTCATACAGTAAGCAACAAACATATAATTTAAAAAAAGATTGCTTGAATTCCGGGATTAAATACAATCATAAATTATTGAGAAAATGATATCTTTAAACGCACCAAAACTGGTACAAATCTCCAAGGGAATTATTTATATGAATTCCATTTTTACTAATAGTTTTCAGTCTTATCCAAAACCCCATCTTTCATAATATGAGCACAAATTATTAGGGTAAATGTACCAATAGTGGTGCTATTAGTAGCTCCTTGTAGTAAAATAATTGAATAAAATTGATAATATCACAAAATAAAAAGTCTGAAAACGTTAATCGGTAGTTTATCACTTAAATTTGCTTAGAAAAATGTAAAAATCATTATTTATTTCAGTTTTTGTTAATAAATTACTTGCACCAACTATAGGTACACGGTTCCTATAATGGAGTTAAAATTTAACATTGGTTCCTATAGTGGCGCATCCCATTGAATTCTTATGGGACCCACCACTATAGGAACACTACCACCACTATAGGTGCAAAGGAGCAAAAAAAAAAAATAAGGAAAATAATTGTTTAAAATAGCGTTTTCGTCAAATCCTGCACACAAAACTGAATTAATATTATCAATTAGGTTTGATGCATCTATTAAAAATGCGATTTGTAAGCTTTTTGGTCGAAATAGTGCTAAGTTGCCACTACCACCACTACTATTGGTACTACCTCCACTAAGGGAGCTTTTACCCTATACTGAATAAGATTTGCAATAACCCCATAGAAATACACAAAATATAGCGATGATTTACAGAAGTGCAAAAAACCGATGGTACGGAGAGAATAGAGACCACCGGTGCGCAAAGGCGACCGATCATTATTGTCTATCCAGTTAAAATCAAGACCGACATTCAATCAAAAATCGCCATTTTCTTGGTCCACAAGTGTCGCAACTGTTTCGCATCTAGTGCGCTGTGTTGCTGACAACAACGGGAAGGATGCGCACTACATTTGACATGATTTCAAAACGTCGCGAGTTGGGTCGCGTCGCGACTTGATTGTGCGAATTCCGGTTTGGTGGCGGCCCGACAATATTTTACTCACATGGAAACGAACGACCGGTGCGAAAATGGGTTGATAACGAAATTGAAAATCGTTAACGACGTGCTGTTGCGTGTGTAGTATTAAGCCCACGGGTGGGCTTGGTCTGAGTGTACAACAGTTGAGGCAGCGCGGTATGCTGGAGGATCGATCATTACCGTTAAAGTAAGTTTTGACATGGTTTAATTAAAAAACACTGAAGTGTAAGATCAATTCATCACTTTTTTCTAAATAACGGTTTATTGTCAAAAAGACTTCATCAGTTTTGAGAACTATCATGACAAACCCATTCTACTACCCATAATATATTCGAATCAACCAATAAATCGGTGCACGGTTCAAATGATTAAAATATTGTCTAAAATTGTTTAATGCTCTAAGATGTCAAGTAAATGTTTAATTTCAAGAAATCCTCTAACATCCTCTAACACTAACAAGCCATGGCTAACACCGCTAGCCATCATGGTTTCCCATAGCGAAAATCATCATGACTACAGGTCGCAAGCCCTGGCAAAGTGTGGAACGTTTTGATGGCTGTGATGCCTGACCATCATGTACCTAATCAAAATCCCAGGGATACTCAAGTGACCATACTGTTGGGTTGTGGGGGTTGCGTGTGTGGGGTGCATATATTGACAAGCATTGCTATGGATCGTTAGGGCTGAGTGGGAGCGGGGAATGGATCTACGATTGCTGAATTGCGATTATACCTACTGGTATAGTCGTGGTTTAACAGTGTTGGCGCCGCTTTTCGCTTGTGTTCGGCCTAGGTGGTTTGTTTAGGCGGTGCGGTTAGGTCTGTATGTACTTCGTACGTGCAGTGCGTACGGCTTCAGCATTGTGGTTACTTGGGTAGTGTAGGATAATTGGGTACTGAGGAGGTCGTCATTGATTCTGTCGACACCATTGAGTGTTCATTGTTGGCGGTTGTATTAGTGATGATTTCTTTAGCTTTATAATCTCATTTATACCACGCACAAACTTTGGGAACAGGGACTGCTTTGTAATGCAAGAGAGGGATTTAAACTCTGCGTTACGGGTTGGGTGAGGTCATGCAGATAGAGGCAACCCAGGTGAGCTTGCGGCTCGAGTTGTGATGAATGAATGAGTGCAGTGTGTGTGGAGTGCGCTACCCTGTGGGTGCAGTTCAGCGCTTGAATTTGAGTGAATATGAATCAAACGACCAGTTATCAGCGCCAGCAACCACTACGAACGAATACGCAAAGGGAGCGAAGAAAAACTGAACCAAATCCGACTGCTGTTCCTCATCGGTCGGTTTACTTGTGAAGCAAACTAACTGGCGATCGTTCATACTCAGTTGCTGCGGTGAGTGTGAAGATGGGAAAATGATTCAGTGGTTTTATTTGTTGCTAAAAACTTGTAAAAACAATCATTCTGCTGGTATGGGAATATTGTACGTGACTATTGTAATCGGTTTAATTTGAGTTTATGTTATTTGCACTGTAATAACGGGATAAAAACTAAGTATATTCATTGCCGTATACGCCGGCGAAGAGAAAGATTCAGAGAGCCACCACGCATATGAACCACCATTTCTCACTCTCAGTAATAAATTTGATTGCTCATGCTCCCACTTGCTTCTGAAGCATGTTAGCCAATGAAGGTATACAGCTACCGCTCTGGCTTGAGCAGCGTCGGTCAAAGAGGAGCAAATTTTGATTCGTCCGGGGGAAAACGCTTCATTTTGCAAGCACTGGTGCAGTTGAGTCCGGGTTGGAGTGGAAAGAGACCCTTCTCTACCCTAGATCGGTTTCGGTTGTACGGGCGGGGTAGTGTTTGTCTTATTTGTAACGTGTTGTGCGTGATTTGCGGCCCGAGCTGCGTGGTTACTTGGGAAGTATTGTGCTCTGCAATCTAGATTTTGGTTTTAAGGTGAAGCTATGGCTGGGCAGCAGTGCTTGCAAAATGAAGCGTTTTCCCCCGGACGAATCAAAATTTGCTCCTCTTTGACCGACGCTGCTCAAGCCAGAGCGGTAGCTGTATACCTTCATTGGCTAACATGCTTCAGAAGCAAGTGGGAGCATGAGCAATCAAATTTATTACTGAGAGTGAGAAATGGTGGTTCATATGCGTGGTGGCTCTCTGAATCTTTCTCTTCGCCGGCGTATACGGCAATGAATATACTTAGTTTTTATCCCGTTATTACAGTGCAAATAACATAAACTCAAATTAAACCGATTACAATAGTCACGTACTGTTACAAACGCAATATAATTAAAATTAATTTTTCAAGATTTTTCATTTATGACGCAGACGGGTCTACCCGACGCAATTATCAGTCTATCTATCACCTCAACATTGTAGGATTAGTCATTACAAGAGACTGTCGCCTCTGTAGAAGTAGACGAAAAGGACAGAGAAAAAATAACAACTGATAAAGATAGGGCCCTAATCTTGACCCTACTGCAACGGGCAAACGCAGGTACCGCACATGATAGAGAAATGCAAATAATATGATAATACGTCATTCTTTTAGACATAGGCCTAGTATATAAGGATGTTTGAAATATATGAAGATAGGTCAGTTGAAATTTAGTGTTTCATTCAGAAAGTTATCCGTCCCTCGTCAAGACGACCCTTGTTCAAGGTAGTTACCAAACTCTCTAAAGAGGCCAGGACTTCTGCTGCAAGTAACCAGCCCTTAGGTTTTTGGAATCTCACCCAACAAGTTCACTTGGAACTTGTAAAATATTGAATCCAAAACTCCCTCAGTAAACCTTACGCTCTCAAACCATTAGAGCAATCGGTCTGAGGCTTAGTGAGGAAAACAATATTTTACAAGAAGAGGTTTCTTCTGTTGATCAAGTTTCACCTCAGACAGTATCGGCACGGTACGCATCCCTTCGCGCGTTTTCCGGCCGAAACATTTGGTGGTTATTCCAGAGAGGAATCCAAAATCGCGAACTCAGTAAAAGTAAAAAGGTGTTGCTGACGCCAGAAGAGCAGCAAGTGAAAAGTCGACGAGAAAAATCCGACGAATATCACAAAAATCACACCGACCACCAGGATCAGGACCAGCATCGTAAAAACTGCGGAAAGGCAACAAATTGAACCGTCTTTCCCGGCACGGAGGCAGGTATTTCAAAACTCATCTATCCCAACCACGGAGGCAGGTATTTTTTAACTGCGGAAGGGAAACAAATTGAATTGTCATTCCCGGCACGGAGGCAGGTATCTCAAAACTGCGCCGGGGCAATAAAACCCAAGAAAACCTTTAAGATGGCAAAAAAGAGTATCGCTCCTGAAGATTTGTGGAGCTGCGGTGCCTGCGAAGAACCCAACACTTACGATGACTTAGTTGCATGTAATTTATGCGACACTTGGTATCACAAAAAGTGTGCTAGCCTCAAAAATTTACCGGACGACAAAGAAAGCTGGGTATGCATGAATTGTTATAAAAAGAAAATCACCAAGATGGAGCAAGAAGTCGATCACATCAAGAAGACGGAAGACTTGATCAAAAAACTGCAGGGTGAATTGGCACAAATGAAATTGAATTCAGCATCAAACGTGAAGCCAGAAGTAATCGAGAACAAGCAACAAGAAGACTTCCAACGCAACATGTTTTTGTGGAACCAGAAACAAATATTGATGGAGTTACCGCACTTCGACGGTAACCCAAAAGATTGGTCTAAATTTAAAAATGCATTCGATGTCACAACAACTCAAGCCGAGTATTCAAATTTAGACAATCTTTCACGACTGGAAAAAGCGTTGAAAGGGACAGCAGCAAAATCCGTGCAGCCGCTAATGATAAGTGCAAATAATGTTCCACACATTATGCGGAAATTGGAGGAACAATTTGGCCAGGCTTCTATGATTTGCAGAGAGCTGCGAGGAGATTTAGAAAGAATAAAAAAACTCGGCAACAAAACCATTAATGAAATAGCGGATAAGCTAGATTGCTTCATCATAAATATGAACACTTTAAATCGAGCAGATTTATTAACAGATCCGCGATTATTGGAAGAACTCATTTGGAAACTTCCATACAATCTACAAGTGAATTGGGTTGAATACACCCAGAAATATGTGACACAACATCAGAGACAACCTGCATTGACAGAATTAAATACTTGGATTAAACCACACGCTGCCACACAACTAGCAATGAACAACATGCAAATGTGCACATCGGCACCGGAGAAAAAAGGACGAATGAATGTTCATCACGACAAAAATAGGGAGCAGCCACGAGAACATTGTCGCATATGCAATTCGGCGCACAAAATAGAAGATTGCTATTTTTTTACGAAGCTATGCCCACAAGAAAGAGTCACCAAGGTTTTCAAACTTAAGTTATGTACAAAGTGCCTTAAGCCACATAACTACAAAAAATGCTATTCACAAAAAAAATGCGGAATAGACAATTGTCCTGGTCGACACCATAAACTGCTACATGGAGGATTTGTAAAAACATACAAGGAAAGGCAACCATCGGAAGAAACAATAAAAACAGTCACCGGATCAACACATGCTCATCATAGTCGTGATCAGGTATTCTATCAAATAATACCTATAACTTTGAAAAACGGACCGATTAGTGTTCATACAAGTGCCTTCCTCGACCCTGGATCATCTTTAACGTTAATCGATAATGAAGTGGCCAAGGAATTGAATCTAAAAGGGTCCAGCGAACCACTCACATTGAAATGGACGAATAATGTATCAAGAGAAGAACGCGACAGCAAACTTGTAAAATTCCAGATAAGCGGAACAACAGATCGATTTTATAGTATGGCTGAAGTGAGAACAGCCGAGGATCTGCATTTACCGATCCAATCCCTCGACTATGATGAACTAGCACAAAAATATTCGTACTTAAGAGATCTGCCTATAAAAAGCTATCTGAAGGAACAACCAAAGTTATTAATTGGATTGAACCATAGCCATTTATTGGTTCCATATGAAACACGTATTGGTGGACCCAATAATCCAATAGCCATCAAGACTTTGTTAGGTTGGTTGATATTCGGGAATATTAGTGAAGTGGTAAAGGCGAAACACCTGATGGTGATTCAAGAAGACACTGAACTATCAGACCTCATCAAAAGACATATTTCTATTGAGGATTTCGGTGTAAAGATCCCGCTGAATTTACCACAGTCGAAAGAAGTGATTAGAGCCAAATATTTAATAGACGAAACGTTGAAACGGAAAGGTGTACGCTATGAAATAGGTCTGCTATGGAAATACGATAATCCAAAGTTCCCGAAAAGCTTCAACAACGCATACAAACGATTAGAAAACATGGAGCGAAAGTTAAAAAACGAGGAAGCAACCAGAGAATGGGCCATTCAAACGATGAAAGATTATATTAACAAAGGATACGCTAGAAAACTCACACCGTCAGAAATTAAAAGTTGGTCCAATGATGCGTATTATCTTCCTCATTTCATAGTAGAGAATAAGAAAAAACTCAGATTAGTTTTCGACGCCGCCGCTAAGATAAATGGAGTATCTTTTAACTCTATGTTACTAGCTGGACCAGATGCTACTACCTCATCATTTGGCATAACGATCAGATTCCGAGAAGGAGCAATTGCAGTGGCGGCCGATATAAAAGAAATGTTTAGTCAGGTCGCCATAAAGAAAGAAGATCAGCGTAAACAATGCTTCTTGTGGAGAAATTGTGATCAAACTCGTAATCCAGAGATTTACTGCATGCAAGTAATGATATTTGGATCAACATGCTCACCGGCATGCGCACAAGCAGTAAAGAACTACAACGCCAGTTTATTCAAGGATTCGAATCCCCAAGCATCTGAAGCAATCATCAAGCAGCACTATGTAGACGACTACATGGACAGTTTTGACTCAATGGACAATGCAATCAAAACAGTTAACGATGTAATCTCTATACATGATCATGCTAGTTTCTTCATTAGAGATTTTGTATCTAACGAACAAATATTGCTTGCATCGTTACCAAGCAATCGCATTAAAACTGGAAAGATACGAGTTCTGAACGACAAAGATTCACAAACTGAAAAAGTACTCGGATTGTACTGGAATACTAAAATGGATTACTTCAGTTTTGAGTTGAATTTTGAGAAGTTACCCTTGGAAGTAAGAAATTCAACACGAAAACCTACTAAACGCGAAGTTCTTTCTTTCATCATGAGTATTTATGACCCGTTGGGACTTATTTCACATCTTACCATTCATGGTAAAATCATAATGCAAGAAATGCATAAGGAGTCTTCCAACTGGGATGAAGACATTTCGGATCATTTGTACAAAAGATGGAAACATTGGCTCAGCCTAATTGAATCTGCAAAAACTATTGTAATCAACAGATGTATTATGGATAAACAAAGCCGGAGATTTGAACTCCATGTGTTTGTTGATGCATCAGAATACGCCTTTTGTGCTACCATATACGTTAGAGGAATTGATAAACTAAATAATACAACAAGTGTAAGATTGCTATCAGCCAAATCAAGAGTAGCACCGATTAGAAAGTTATCAATTCCAAGACTAGAACTTATGGCAGCCATTCTTGGAACCAGATTGGCAGAAACTATCCATAAGGAATTACGGAAAAGGCCGGATAGAACCATATTTTGGTCCGATTCACAAACTGTGCTTTCTTGGATTAATTCAGATCACAGAAACTACAAGCAGTTTGTAGCACATCGCATCGGAGAACTACTTGATACAACAACGATGGATCAATGGCGATATGTTCCTACGGAAATGAATCCAGCTGATGAAGGCACAAAAATGGTGAAAAATTCTAAGTGGATTTCAGGGCCAAAATTTCTTAAGGATCCAGAATCATGTTGGCCAAGCTCCAGATTTTCACGAAATACAACGGAGGAACTTAGAGATGTCACTCTTATGTTTCACACATCGGATGAAGCAGATCTTGACTTTATCGAAGAAATCCGATATTCTCGTTGGGTCAAGTTGCTTAACCGAATGTGCGTGATAAAGAAATTCGTGGACTGGGTCAAAGATAAGAAAAACTTCCAGAAACATATTAGTGATGACGACAGAGAGGTAGCGGAACAAATACTGATACGAAAGGCACAATGGGATGTTTTCACCGAAGAGATGAAAGATTTGACTAAAAACGGTAGGCTGACAATACGCAGCAAAATTGCCTGCCTCACGCCCGCATTAAACGAACGAGGTGTAATGATATTTTGCAGCCGTTTGAGTCAAACGAACATCGTACCAGAAACTACTCGACAACCATTTATACTACCTTATAAACATCACATCACTAGACTCATCATGCAAAGATACCACGAGAAATTTCTGCATCAAACCGATGAAGCAGTTTTGGCAGCAGTGTATCAGAAGTATTGGGTAATTAAGTCTCGGGCACTATTGAAAAATATCAAGAGCAACTGCCAGGTATGCAAGATTAGGAAAGCTATACCTGCACATCCACAAATGGCCGCATTACCTGATTGTCGTTTGAGTCTAATGAATCCCACCTTTACTCATACTGGAGTGGACTACTTCGGACCGATAGAAGTTAGGGTCCATAGATCTGTGGAAAAAAGATGGGGAGTTATATTTACATGCATGACGACTCGGGCAAGTCATATTGAACTTGCAGAAAACATGACTACTGATGCATTTATTATGTGCCTGCGGAATTTCCAGAATAGAAGAGGAAAAATTTCGCATCTCTACAGTGATAACGGCACAAATTTTGTTGGTGCAAACAAACAAATGCAGATATTAATCAAGGAGATAAACGACATCATGGGAGAACGGCAAGCTGCAGCAATGGAAATTAAATGGAGATTTAATCCACCCGTGGCACCCCACTTCGGAGGATCTTGGGAACGACTTATTCGCATAATTAAAAACTGTTTAAATAACATGCTACACGCCAGAAAAGATCGTCTTCCATCAGTCGAAGTATTAAGATCATCACTTATCCAGGCCGAATATATATTGAATTCAAGACCGCTCACCCATATACCATTAGACAATCCTAATGACGAGCCTCTAACTCCTTTTCATTTCTTGATTCTACGTGCAGGCGAATACGTCCCACCACTTTCACTATCCAGCAACAGCCTAAGTAAGCAGGACTATAGGCTTGTTCAACATTATTCACAGTACTTCTGGGATAAATGGAGAAAGGAGTATCTACCTACCATCATTAAAAGAAATAAGTGGACCGACAAGGTGGAACCTATAAAGGTAGATGACATTGTTGTTATCACCGATAAAAGTCTTCCACAAGGTGAATGGTTGAAAGGAAGAGTGGTCAAGGTACACACGGCTCAAGACGGACAAGTGAGATCTGTCGATATAGAAACTTCAAAAGGATCCTATACACGAGCATCGAGTAACGTTGCAATTTTAGATGTGAAAGGTGACTCATCTTCAACGGAAAAAACACCTAAGCAACCCAAGACCACATCTCAACTTGCAAGGTTGCATCATCATCGTGATGAGAAATCGTCATTGAACAGTTGCAAGACAAGAGTAGGATCTTGTTTCGACTCCAAACAACTGATTATAAACCCAGAAAAGGAGATAACCGAGATGGACGAAAATCTTTCCATTATCACGAAAGCTGATATAAACTTTTCCAACTGGGGTAAGCGGCAGAAAATTGACATTGATAAGGTGAAGCAAATAAGAGATAAACTTAATGCTCAAAACTCTTACAAACCCAGAAGAAAGACAAGAATAAGAACACCAATGTGGACCTTCACTATGTTAGCATTCTTCTATCTCATCTGCGCGATATTGGGTTTGGAAACGTCAGGACTGATAGGTTATGATTGCGCTAGTCCCGAGGTCAATATGACCAGTTATTCTTTAACAGATGTTTCATCTTGCCTACCTGCTATTAAGAACTTGTCAATAACCGAAGTTCCCATACAAGTTCTTCAAAGAAGTACCAAAAGTTCGGTAATGGTCTATCAGTGCAAGGTGATCCTCAAAAGATCAATACGATACTGCGGCATGCACTCACACATTTCAGACTACGAGCATAGCTACTCCTACATCGTAAAGGAATTCACTTCTGAAGAATGTAAAACGACACACTTACTAGGAGCATTAGCTCTTACGCATGACAAGCGGATTGGTGAGCTAAAGAGGAATAGTACCACCAGAGGTGAAACATTGATTATTGGCAGTATCCGGTCCAGTTCATGCAGTGGAGGAACTTACAGAACACCGGAATATACATGGACTAACGCACTGGTGTATTACGAATATGAAATTTCACTTTATAATTATGAAGCCATGATTGATACAGAAAATGATCAAATCATTCTCAGACATGGTGTAGTATGTCCATATTCTCATGGCAAATGTTTAGATTCCGAGGATGGGTATTCTACCTGGGATATCAGTTTGAATCAAAGGTGCGAAGATACAGAGTTCGAAGTTATATTCGAAGGATCTGTAAATAAAACAATTAATATCGATACCCAACGAAAGGATAACCCTGCCGTGTATACGTCAATATCAGATTCCCACTTGTTTTCCATTCGAACGAAAGGAACATCGAAAATATGTGGATACCAGGGTTATAAAACTGATCACCCGAGAATATTTATACTAGAATCAGTTGGATTTTCAACACCATTCCATAAGAAACCCACCAATGCCAGGAATCATGATATTTTCACTTACTTTAACTCCAAAATAACACTGGTGGAAAACTACATAGGACAGAAGCTAGATGATGTGTATAATTCAGTAATGGTGGAGATGTGCAAAATTGATAAGGCGTTAATGGAGACGAAACTTACATTAGCCCGACTTAATCCAACTGAATTCGTGAATACCATCATGAAGAGATCAGGATTCACAGCAGTAGTTGCCGGTGAAGTGCTGCATGTTCTCGAATGCAAACCGGTCTATGTCAAACCAATAGAGTCAGAAATATGTTATCAAGAGATTCCGGTGAAGTTTGGGAATCAGACAATGTTTTTAGCACCAGTTACACGTACACTACAATTACGAGGAACCGAGATCGACTGTACACCATTACTTCCGGCCAAATTTCAAATCGGAGGACGCTGGTATACCACTGATGGCAGGATGAGAGAAACAGTTGCACCCCATAAACTCACCAGCGATATCATCACCAAATGGACCTACACTCCTCTACCCAACCTAATGGAAAGTGGAGTATACGACAGTGAAAGTTTACAGAAAATGAAAACCATGATCTACGACCAAGGAGACCGTAGAATAGCATCAAATGTTGTTCACAGACTATTAGCAGGACAAACACCAAACCGACAGGGATTTTATTTTGATGCTTTGGTTTCTGAGAAAATAATCGACAACGTGGTCAACAAATACTGGAGTAAATTGATATCTTGGTCCACATGGATAGGCAATGTAACATCGACAGCTATCGGTCTATATATGATCGGACGATTCTTCAAGTTTATCATCGACACATTGATGCATGGACGCATCCTCTATGAAATATATGGATTCGGCTGGCAACTCCTTGCCTCGTTTTGGGATTCGCTAACTACCTTCTTGACACATCGCAACACCCTCAGAAACATCAACAGGACGGCGACCACTGATTATGATAACATGACCACTGATTATGATAACAAGGCCAACCCAGGACCATCCAGTCCATCCCAGGCAGCAGTGGAAGACAAACCAGATGTACCCGGTGTGCGACTTCCCCCGGGGATGTATCCTCACGTAGTAGTATAACGATTTAAAAAAAAAAATGCTTTTCACATTTTAAACAGATACACAAAACAATCACATATTTAAATACATTTGAAAAATCAGATTTGTTTGAAATACTTTCTCTTTTATCAGATATTGCTTATTATTTGTGTAAATTAGTCCATTTACAGGAGCCGGTGTTACAAACGCAATATAATTAAAATTAATTTTTCAAGATTTTTCATTTATGACGCAGACGGGTCTACCCGACGCAATTATCAGTCTATCTATCACCTCAACATTGTAGGATTAGTCATTACAAGAGACTGTCGCCTCTGTAGAAGTAGACGAAAAGGACAGAGAAAAAATAACAACTGATAAAGATAGGGCCCTAATCTTGACCCTACTGCAACGGGCAAACGCAGGTACCGCACATGATAGAGAAATGCAAATAATATGATAATACGTCATTCTTTTAGACATAGGCCTAGTATATAAGGATGTTTGAAATATATGAAGATAGGTCAGTTGAAATTTAGTGTTTCATTCAGAAAGTTATCCGTCCCTCGTCAAGACGACCCTTGTTCAAGGTAGTTACCAAACTCTCTAAAGAGGCCAGGACTTCTGCTGCAAGTAACCAGCCCTTAGGTTTTTGGAATCTCACCCAACAAGTTCACTTGGAACTTGTAAAATATTGAATCCAAAACTCCCTCAGTAAACCTTACGCTCTCAAACCATTAGAGCAATCGGTCTGAGGCTTAGTGAGGAAAACAATATTTTACAAGAAGAGGTTTCTTCTGTTGATCAAGTTTCACCTCAGACAGTATCGGCACGGTACGCATCCCTTCGCGCGTTTTCCGGCCGAAACACGTACAATATTCCCATACCAGCAGAATGATTGTTTTTACAAGTTTTTAGCAACAAATAAAACCACTGAATCATTTTCCCATCTTCACACTCACCGCAGCAACTGAGTATGAACGATCGCCAGTTAGTTTGCTTCACAAGTAAACCGACCGATGAGGAACAGCAGTCGGATTTGGTTCAGTTTTTCTTCGCTCCCTTTGCGTATTCGTTCGTAGTGGTTGCTGGCGCTGATAACTGGTCGTTTGATTCATATTCACTCAAATTCAAGCGCTGCTGGGCAGTGCCTCGGATTTGTTGGGCGCAGGTCGGGAGAGCTGGTGGCGGTTTGTGCTGGAGGGTTTGCTCGATTGGTTATTCACTGGTGGTGACCAGTCGATCGACTGTTCGCGCAGCCTGTCATTTGGTTCTTGGGGTTTGTGCTCTCGAGGTTCGGGCGTTGCTTCGTTATATCTTCACTTTAATATTATGTTTCCAGTTCAAAACCGAATTAGCGACATTTTTTCTTTGACTTCCGCTGCTTTTGTCTTGCGTTAAACACAATGTCGGAAGTGGGGCGCTGTATTGTGCACCTGAAGCTCTATACAGCGCCCCACTTCCGACATTGTGTTTAACGCAAGACAAAAGCAGCGGAAGTCAAAGAAAAAATGGCGCTAATTCGGTTTTGAACTGGAAACATAATACTAATATTCCTTGTTTGATTAACTGACTATTATGTTCAGGCGCTTAACTCATTCTATTTCATAGATTGCCAGATTTAAGGGTAATGGTTCAATAGGGTGTTAGCAATCATAGTGGATTAGAACGAGTTGGCGCCTACAATACAGCAACACTTACACACATACACCAATACTTACACGCACACATGCACCTACAACTAGCTGTAAAAGACCAGTGGGCGGGACAATGGTGCCTACCCAACAGTTGTAGATGGGGTGTTTGGCTTAGCTACATGACTTGGTCCGGCAAGCCCATAAACATCAATGGACTACCCGCTTGGCGCACACCCACAGTTGATCAGCAGGAGTAAATCCCTTTTATTTTGTATCACAGAGAACAGACGAACATGCTCGAACAAAATTGCTTGAAAATCTTGTGTAAAGAAAAAACAAGCTCAGTAGCGGCATTGACGGTGACTTTCCCACTCAAAAACTTGTTTCGACACCATGATGGCGTTTTCTAAAGAAATATTTCACTAGCGCACCTTCAAATTTTCTTACTCAAATTCTGAGCTGTATTTGCTCAAATAACAAGATGTTTATGATTATTTCATCAATCCAGCTACAACATTTGAGCAACTCATTGATTATTAGTTTCATTATTTTCAATTAGAAACAAGTTGAACAATAATTCAATTTTTGTTTTCCAAGTAAAACCACCACATTCTCTTGGTGGAACTATACTAGGGTGCACACTTGGTGACACTAGCGCCAAAAGGTAAAACAACGGCAAATTTGTACCCCGATTCGAAAATTGACAGCGCCGCGTAATGGCCACATTCCCAGTTATTTCAAAACAACCGTTGCAATGCTTTACACAATAGCACTACATGAGCTTGGACGTCTGTTCTCTGTGTTTGTATGGTGAAAAGCATCTAAACTTAAATTACTTGAAATAGAAAGCTTTTACTGAAAAAATATTTGGTAGGCTTAATAGTAGTCACCATTGTGCACAACCGCTACCAAATATTTTTTCGAATAATGTATTCCACTTCAACAAATCTGCCTTTAGATGCCATACAATATTTTTGCGATTTACTTTTAGCGATTTTTCGCGCATAGAAGCTAGCGCCATTGGTCGATGCGGAGAGTAGGAAAACAGCCGATGTAATTAATTTATTGGTAGACGTATTGCCTAGTGAAAAGACAACGCAGATGGGCGAAAGCCAGGGGATGCGTTGATAGTAGCAGAATAGCAGAAGAAATCCTCTATCATCCTCATTTTTATTCACATCCTGTGCATTTTCGAAGCTCCATGGACCAATTTTTTATCCTTAACTATATCTTTTGAAAATTTCTAGAATGCTTTCTTTATTTCTGAACGAAGCAAAAAAATTATAATCAAAAAATGCTACACAACTATGCACTTTTGTTACTTACACAGTTAAAAATGTTATGAGGAGATCGCAGCAGTCTGTGAACGCTCGCGGACGTTTAAAAATTTTTGGCTGTCATTTTTTCGTTCCTTTATTTTAATTTTTTTTTTCGGCCGATGCTTTCCAAGCATTTATTTCAAGTAATTGAATGGTGATTATGTGAATTTAATTAGTGAAACTTCAGGTGAAACATATAACCTTCTAATGTACACACCAAATTTTTTGAAACGCTTCCAGCACAAAAAAAAATCAGCAAAATAAATTGCTGAATTTCAGCAATTTTTTTGCTGAATTTCAGCACAGCGTTGCTGATCTACTGTCAAAATTGCTGGATGATTCAGCAAGTTGAAAAATAATTGCTGATATTCAGTAAATTCGCATTGCTGAATGAAATCAGCACAAAAAAAATCAGCAAAGTTTGCTGAATACCAGTAAACAAAATTTGGTGTGTAAGGTCCATTGCACGGTCTCGCGTGGTTGAGAGGGAGTGTTTCGGGTTTTACGTGGAATTAATTCCGACGATGGCTAGTATTTGTTATTACCGGACAAGTTTTTGGTAACTGTTGTTCTGACCCGAAAAGTTTCTGTTTGGCAGTAGAAAATGTCCACAAAGCTGTTTTTTTTTCGGGTTGAGATCCCCTGCCAGAGAAAAGCTGTGTATCGCGCTTCGTTCCCGTCGTGCGGTTTGTGAAAATTTGATCTGGTTTCAGTAGAAACGTGAAATAGTGACATTACTATCGACAGATTTTATAAGCAGTTTGGTTTAGTTTTGTGTTCCGCTGGCTCTCTCACAAACAGACAGCGGTGTCACTATTAAACGCGTGCATTATTAAACTCTCTCCCTGTGCTGAAGAAAGAGGAAGTAGCTGCATATACGTTAAATTACCTATATTTATGAACGAGGATTACAATACGAGACAAAAATCCCTGGACCAGAGAAGACGGCAAAGTTTGGACCTGGACCTGGACGGCCACATTTGGTGAGATTGTTCTTTATTTGATTACATTTTAACTGTAATATTTTAACACATCAAAATAACCATTTACCTCATGTAACTCGGAGCGTTTGGTACACGGAGAGACGAAACTACCCAAAAGTGAGTTCTTTCCACCCAACTTCGAGGTTGCGTGCGTCAAGCCAATTTTGAGTTGATGGAATCGATGTTTTTGTTGGGTTGTTCCCGCTTGCTTCCATGTGAAAAAAATACCTAATTTTAAGTTTTTCCCACTCAACCGAAATTTTGACTAAGTTGTATTCACTCAAATTTGAGTACTGTGCTAGAAACTCAGTTTTGGCTTGACGCACGGAACTGCAAAAGTTGGGCTGTTTCTCTCTTCACTCTCTGACAACAACAGAAAGAGCGCATGAAAAGGGAGATGAAAAAGAACTCAAAATTGAGTTTAAAAGTACCTAATTTTGAGTTTTTCAGTTTCTCCGTGTACGGTATGTCCACGCATCCTTCCTCCCTTGTAGATTCGAGAAGTGTTTCGATGTTTTACAATCCGGATATCACATGACATCGAAGCATTTCGAAGAATCATCTTTGCGGTTAACGCAACGTAGTAGGCCTGGCCGCTTTGATGCTTGTGTCATATCTATGATATGCCACAATCATCAATATTGACAAGAAAAATAATTGGGCGTAATCTAACCCGATTATTTTCCAGGATGCTTTCTAGTACTGGCTACGTTTGTGTTAGATTAGATTTAGATTAGATTACACAGTTAAACATGTTATGACATTTAACCTGCACGCTAAGAAAAAGTTACTCTAAAATGAGTAAGATTTACACAAAACTGAGCTAAACTGGAACAGCTCAAAAAGTGAGTAAATTGCATTTCCAGCGATAGCGCTTGCCCAAGTGCAAAAATCCAACTGGTTTAAGGCGTATTCTTCACATCAGCAAGAATATTATACAGCTTAAACTGATGAGATTTCCACACTTGGGCCAGCGCTAGCGCTGGAAAAAAAATTTACTCAATTTTGAGTTGTCCCACTTTAGCTCAGTTTTGTGTTAATTTTCTGACCGTGTGTAACAAAAGGACCTCGTCGTATCGCACACATTTTCCATCAGTTTATTAATTTATAGCTTGCTCTCAGTATGAAGCTTGCATTCAACATTCCATACAAGAAATTATTTGATGTAAAATTAAGTTAAAAGATAGAAATTCGTTTGCAATTTTTTTTCGTCGGGTATAATTTCAAGATATTTTGCTGAATAGTAACCATTCTCCGTTAATAGTTTTCTTTGTTTTCTTAAATTGAAATGGAAAACATATAGGGTATGAGTGCCATAAATAATTTTACGCACACCGGTGGCATTAGCTTGTTGTTAAGCCGTTATTTGAAACACATTTTAGTTAGGAACCCAATCATTGCAAAACATGACTATTTAATGCATTTATAAGGCACTCAAGTGCCATATATATGCTGTCAGTGCACTTCGTTGCACGATAGTGTCAAAGTTACGTTACAATTAGCGTATGTCATTTGCTCGTTGCAAAGCAAATATATTGCAACAAGTGAACGGCCGCTGTTGTAGATGGCTTCCTATGAAAATATAGCGACTAGCCATTAGTTTTTCAGCTATATCTCTAAAACGGTAAGAGATTCCATTTTGGCGTCAAAGAACGAAAGGAAGAACATTAGTTTTGACGCTAGGAAAAAATTTGTTTAAAATAATCTATGATACAGACGGTACTTCTATCAGCATTTTCAGGCGTTTTTTCTCTATGGTGAAAAATTTTCTGAGAAACTTTTTTCTCAGTGTATTTTTTTAGATTTCTGAGGTAATTTGGCGTCGATTTCACGAAAAAAAAGTTTGTTCTACGATGCATAGTTTTTGAGATATGATTTTTTGAAGTTTGGGGTATTTAGAAAAAATTAGGAAAATTGTGAAATTTCATCTAGCGTTTTTCGGGAAAATAGTCCACTATATTTTTTTTGAATTCCATATATGATCATATATCCACGACCTCTAGCTCTGGTAAAATTTTCATGAAAATCGGAGACCCTTCGGGCCAAAGTGTTCGGTAATAAAAAAAATCCGCTGACGTCTCAAAGCATAGATTTGTTGATGGATCTAAAACTTTGCACAGCTGATATGGGGCCAAAATTGAACCCATAAAGCGTACAGGAGTAAAATGTTTTTTTTTTTGTCCCATGCTAATACTCATCTCTGCGACTTCATCCACGATTTTTGCAAATGTTCATACTATGCTGTCTTGGATTTCTTTCAATTCAGTCAAATATAAAGGGAAATTTATTGAGAACAAATATTTATTGAAATACACAATAAAAAGTTGCAATAAAAGTACGTTGCGTCTTATTAGCGAGCGTTCCTGATTTGAAGCCATAGCTTACCTAATTATTTAACTGTGCATAATAATTCCTTAACTATTTCGTTGGCACATGGTTACACATAATGTGAAGAGAATTTCAAATGAAGATAGTCCACAGAGAACAGACGTCTAAGCTCATGAAGTGCAGTTATGTAAAGAATATCAACGGTTGTTTTGAAATAACTGGCAATGTGGCCATTACGCGGCGCTGTCACATTTCGAATCGCGGTGCAAATTCTCCGATGTTTTACCTTTTGGCGCTAGTGTCGCCAAGTGTGCACCGCAATATAGTTCCACACAAAGAATGTGTGAATTTACTAGGGAAATAATAATTGTATTGTTGTTCAACTCATTTCTAATTCAAAGTGGTGAAACTAATGTTCAATGGTTCACTCAAATTGTGTTGCTGAATTAGTGAAACAATCATACACATCTTGTTATTTGAACAAATAAAGCTCAATCTCTGAGTTGGAATATTTAAAAGTGCGCTAGTGAAATATTTCTTAATTAAGCGCCATCATGTTGTCGGACGGAGTTTTTAGGTGGGAAAGTCACCGTCGATGTCGCTACTGCGCTTGATTTTTCTTTACACAAGATTTTCAAGCAATTTTGTTCGAGCATGTTCGTCTGTTCTCTGTGGATAGTCTTATGGTTTTATTATTTCATCCGTAAAGCACCGTTCTTTGAACCACTATGTATTTTTTACATTTTTAAGTTTGTTTTTTTTTTACTGTTTCCGTGCACCAAATAATATCGAAAGGCTATATCACAGACAAACAGACGTAACACCTTGAACGATTTCCATGGAAATCCATCGCCCAGTTCACACTACCATCACCTGGTGGAAAAGTAGCACGAATCACTGTGTTGTGCAATATCGTCAACAGAAGGCGCTAGTGTGAAACGTCAAACACATAGAAAAATGATGCGCGCGCCTCTGGTTGTGAAAGCCACAACTATGAAAATTTAAAATGATCGTTTAAAGCGTGGTCGATGGAAATTTCGCAAGTGTTACGTCTGTTTATCTGTGGCTATACTTAATAAGTGAACATATAGCCTTTTCGAGAAACGAGTTGTAAATTGAGTTTTTAAATTTTCAAAAATGTATTCTTTTTTTGATTTTATACGAAAGAGCTCCTTTTTCTGAGCCTGATTTCTTTTTCAGATTTTTAGAACTTCTTTTTGATACCTAAAATCAATTTCAAAGAGATTTTTTGAAATCACATTTTGACAGCTGGGCAACTATTTGACAGCTCCGCCCAGTACAAAATGCAACGAGGGGTGATCCGACAAATCGCCACAGAGAACAGACGAACATGCTCGAACAAAATTACTTGAAAATCTTGTGTAAAGAAAAATCAAGCGCAGTAGCGACATCGACGGTGACTTTCCCACCTAAAAACTCCTTCCGACACCATGATGGCGCTAAATTAAGAAATATTTCACTAGCGCACTTTTAAATATTCCTACTAAGAGATTGAGCTGTATTTGCTAAAATAACGAGATGTGTAAGATTATTTCACTAAGTCAGCAACAAAATTTGAGCAAACCATTGAAAATTAGTTTCACTACTTTCAATTAGAAATGAGAAGAACAAA
Source organism: Aedes albopictus (assembly GCF_035046485.1). NCBI lineage: Eukaryota > Metazoa > Arthropoda > Insecta > Diptera > Culicidae > Aedes > Aedes albopictus. The sequence continues at coordinate 36,361,950 of NC_085138.1, read as the reverse complement.
AATACAATTATTATTTCCCTAGTAAATTCATACATTCTCTGGGTGGAACTATATTGGGGTGCACACTTAGTGACACTAGCGCCAAAATATAAAACATCGGAGAATTTGCATCGCGATTCGAAATGTGACAGCGCCGCGTAATGGCCACAATGCCAATTATTTCAAAACAACCGTTGCAATTCTTTACACAACTGCACTTCATGAGCTCAGACGTCTGTTCTCTGTGAAATCGCTTCCATACAAACTTCAAATTGATTTTTAAATAGGTTCCCGGGCACCAAAATTCATGAAAATTTGGATTTCGGCTCAGTTTGACATGCAGATTCTGGATATCGAATTACCTCAACACCGTTAAAAAAAGCCAACACGGTCAGAAAATTCACACAAAACTGAGCTAAACTGGAACAGCTCAAAAAATGAGTAAATTGCATTTCCAGCGATAGCGCTGGCCCAAGTGCGAAAATCTCATCAGTTTAAGCCGCATAATATTCTTGATGATGGGAAGAATATTATACGGCTTCAACTGTTTGGATTTTTGCACTTGGGCCAGCGCTATCGCTGGAAATGCAATTTACTCATTTTTTGAGCTGTTCCAGTTAAGCTCAGTTTTGTGTGAATCTTACTCATTTTAGAGTATTTTTTTCTTAGCGTGAATAGAAGCAAAGACGGCTAATAACAAGACAGGCATCTACCCATCTACCCTCTTGCTCCATATACTTAAACCACAGAGAACAGACGTCTAAGCTCATGAAGTGCAGTTGTGTAAAGAATTGCAACGGTTGTTTCGAAATAACTGACAATGTGGCCATTACGCGGCACTGTCACATTTCGAATCGCGGTACAAATTCGCCAATGTTTTATTTTTTGGCGCTAGTGTCACCAAGCGTGCACCCCAATATAGTTCCAGCGAGAGAATGTGTGAATTTACTTGGGAAATAATAATTGTATTGTTGTTCAACTCAATTCTCATTGACTGTGGTGAAACTAATTTTCAATGGTATGCTCAAACTTAGTTGATGAATTAGTGAAATAATCATACTCATCTTGTTATTTGAGAAAATACAGCTAATACAGCAATCTCTCAGTAGGAATATTTAAAGGTGCGCTAGTGAAATATTTCTTAATTAAGCGCCATCATGGCACAGAGAACAGACGTCCAAGCTCATGAAGTGCAGTTGTGTAAAGAATTGCAACGGTTGTTTTGAAATAACTGGCAATGTGGCCATTACGCGGCGCTGTCACATTTCAAATCGCGGTGCAAATTCTCCGATGTTTTATCTTTTGGCGCTAGTGTCGCCAGGTGTGCACCCCAATATAGTTCCACCGAGAGAATGTGTGAATTTACTAGGGAAATAATATTTGTATTGTTGTTCAACTTATTTCTAATTGAAAGTGGTGAAACTAATTTTCAATGGTATGCTCAAACTTTGTTGCTGAATTCGTGAAATAATCATACACATCTTGTTATTTGAGCAAATACAGCTCAATCTCTGAGTAGGAATATTTAAAGGTGCGCTAGTGAAATATTTCTTATTTTAGCGCCATCATGGTGTCGGAAGGAGTTTTTGGGTGGGAAAGTCACCGTCGATGTCGCTACTGAGCTTGTTTTTTCTTTACACAAGATTTTCAAGCAATTTTGTTCGAGCATGTTCGTCTGTTCTCTGTGATCATGGTATCGGAAGGAGTTTTTGAGTGGGAAAGTCACCGTCGATGTCGCTACTGCGCTTGTTTTTTCTTTACACAAGATTTTCAAGCAATTTTGTTCGAGCATCTTCGTCTGTTCTCTGTGCTTAAACTTCAAACACACTAGCGCCACGAATGACTTCAGCGAACAACATCATGAATGTGTGTGTGAGATGGGGTACAGCTCCGGTGTACGTATTTGCATGTACACCCAGACAACCATGTTTCAGTGATCCTTTGAATCGTTGAGGACATATCGAACGTGTCCAGTGTTCTAAATTTCACCAGGTTAGGCCCATCGGGCAAAGTTGTGTTTGTGATATGATAATTTTGAAGTAGTAGTCGTGTCATGTCAACTTCGGCAAGCCGAAATCGCACGAAGTTGCCAAAGGTGACGTCACGTTCCAGAAGCTGCGAACAAATTTTCTGGCGAACGTGACGTCGCGATCAGCTGATCGGTTTGTTTACATATTTTTATCGACAAATACAGGCAAACATATACGTTCACCCGGACCTGTGAATAATTGACATCGGAACGTGTCGCTTGCGACAGAGTGTGAGCTTTCAGGTGGTCAAAACAAATATGGTCTAATCGTAATTTTAGCCCTTTAGACAGCAATTAATAAGCCTGTTTTATCAAAGAGGGAAGGAACTACATTTTTACAGCCTTATTATTTCCTTTGTTTTAACTTTTTCGTTTTTTTTTTTCGTGGGCCTTCTGTCTGTGGAATTTTTCTTTTTTCAAAATTTCTTGAAAATTCAGCATTTTGGACTTTGGCCAGCTCGTCCACAACTTCTTTGTGGCCCCTCTCGGTAGCCACCTGAAAGGGGGTACGCCCTTTACTGTCAAGGCAATCGATATCTGCCGAGTGGTCATGTATGAGCATCTTCACAGCTTCCAAGTTGTTATTTTCAGTTGCCAAATGCAGAAGAGTCCGTCCGGATCCGTTCGGAGTGTTGACAGCTAATGCATAATCGGCAAGAAGCATTTTCACAACATCCCACTGGCCCTTCAAGGCAGCTATGTGAAAAGGAGTTTGGCCGCTCTTGTTGGTAGCATTGAAGTTTGCACGATATTTCACGATCAAAATGTTGACCATTTCCCACATGCTATTCTCGGCTGCATAATGAAGAGGAGTATTTCCATCGTTGTCCTGTACATTGACATCAGCTGCATAGTCATCTCTAAGCATATTCACAATTTCCATATTACCGCCCATGGTTGCCAAATGAATAACAGTTTTTCCGTGTTTATTGGCAATTCTGTAGTTTGCCGAATATTTGGAGTCTTTATCAATCAACATCTTGACCATCTCCCAGTTACGACATTTGGCAGCAAGAAGGAGAGGAGTATTTCCATCGTTGTCTTGCTTATTGGCATCAGATGCATAGTCATCTATAAGCATCTTAACAGTTTCCAATTTTCCGCCTGCGACTGCAGAATGAATAAGAGATTTTCCAAATTTATTGACAATTTTGTAGTCCATAGAATATGCAATAATCAACATCTTGACGACTACCCATGTACTAAAATGGGCAGCATAATGAAGAGGAGTATTACCATCAAAGTCTTGCGCATTGATGTCAACAGCATAGTCATCTATAAGCATCTTTACAGTTCCCAATTTTCCACCTCCGGCTGCAGAATGGATAAGAGATTTTCCAAATTTATTGACAATTTTGTAGTCCATAGAACACGCAACAATCAACATCTTGACCATTTCCAGTGTACTATACTGGGCAGCATAATGTAGAGGAGTATTTCCATCGTTGTCTTGCGCATTGACATCAGCTGCATAGTCATCTCTAAGCATCTGTACAATTTCCATATTACCTCCTTCGGCCGCCAAATGAATAAGAGTTTGTCCGGCTTTATTGGCAATTTTGTAGTCTGCAGAATATTTGGAATCTTTGTCAATCAACATCTTGACCATCTCCCACACATAATTTTTGGCAGCGAGAAGAAGAGGAGTATTTCCATCGTTGTCTTGCGCATTGACATCAGCCGCATAGTCATCTATAAGCATCTTTACAATTTTCGTATGACCTCCTTCGGCCGCCAAATGGATATGAGTTTGTCCGGCTTTATTGGCAATTTTGTAGTCTGCAGAATTTTTGGAATGTTTGTTAATCAACATCTTGACTAGCTCCCACTTACCACGTCTGGCAGCAAGAAGAAGAGGAGTATTTCCATCGCTATCTTGCGCATTGACATCAGCTGCATAGTCATCTCTAAGCATCTGTATAATTTCCATTTTACCTAGAAAGGCCGCTATATAAAAAAGGGTGTTTACGTCTCCATTGATAATTTTGTAGTCTGGCAAATATTTGGAATCTTTGCCAATCAACATCTTGACTATCTCCCACTTACAATAAAAGGCAGCATAATGGAGAGGAGTTTTTCCATAGCAGTTTCGCACATTGAGATCAGCAGCATGGTCTTTAAGCATTTCTACAATTTCTATTTCTCCTTTTATGATCGCCAACTGAATAAGAGTCTCTCCTGCTTTATTGGCAATTTTGTAGTCTGCAGAATATTTGGAATCTTTGTCAATCAACATCTTGACCATCTCCCAGTTACGACATTTGGCAGCAAGAAGGAGAGGAGTATTTCCATCGTTGTCTTGCGCATTGACATCAGCCGCATAGTCATCTATAAGCAGCTGAACAACCTCCATATTACCTCTTTCTGTCGCCAAATGAATAAGAGTTTCTCCGGCGTTATTGGCAATTTTGTAATCGGCTGAATATTTATGAATTAGCAGCTTGACTATTCCCACATCGGCTGCATTATGTAGAGGAGTATTTCCGTAAATGTCTTCAGCGTGGATACTTTTATCAGCACCATGTTGCGCAAGCATATTCACAATCGCTTCATTCCCAACAGATACAGCGTAATGAATTGGTAAAGCTCCTCGTGAATCTGGGGTATTCATGTCAATTTCAGATTTGTATGTTTCCGTTTTGTTATTGCTTGCTCCATGGTTAGTACAATCGCCAAATTGGTGATCACAGAGAACATACTTTAGAATGTTTTCTTTTCTGGATTGAACAGCAGCATGCAGAAGTGTGGCTTTATTGCTTTGCCAACTATATTCAAACAGTTGCTTAGCCTTCTGGTGCTTCAGGAGCTCTTTAAAAATTAATTCGTAACCATCAGAACAGCTTAAATACATAATTCCGGGGGTTTTGCGACAAATGTTGATAATTGTGTTCATTTGCAATTTACTGTTATCCCAATTTTCCTCAATCATCGAAAAGAAAAAGGTTCGAACCACTTCATATCTATGCAAAACATCAAACAAGATCGCTTCCCAATCTAACACATGATCATACAAAAAATTAGAAAGGAAATATTCAGCATACGATAAGTGAGTGAATTCTAGCTGAATCTTGTTCGAAGCATTGATCAATAGTGACTTTTCTCCATCGTCCAGGATTTGTAGCATGTTTTCCAGAATTGTTACAGAATCGTTATTGCTCAATGTTTCACGTAATTGAGGAACGTTTAGTTGTGCAATAGCAATAATCTGATGGGCACGATAAAATTTGTCCAAATTGTCTTTGAAAAAATTCTTAATTTTTAAATCAACTGATGCGTAACCTTCTTCGTTATTTGTTTTCCTAATAAATATATTGAACGACATGTTAACGAAACTTTCATACAAACGCAATTTACTGAATCCGTTTTCCAAATCTAATATTTCGTTCATTTGGTCATTTGTTGACCTCCAGTATTGCTCAAATTTTTCTTTGTTGACTTCTGCAAGCATTCGAACCATTAAAGGTAGACCAGTAAAGTTGAAATATTCAGATTGAATACTGTCATGCAGAAGCTCGAGCAAACGTTTCGCAATTTTTTTAAATCGCTCGGAATCATTCTGACTGATTTCAGAACTGATGTCCCAGTAGTTTCTCAAAAACAACAGCTGCTCATCCTCAACTAATGGAACAAGATTTAATGCCTCAACTTGCAATTTTTTCTCGAGTGTTCTTTTCACGTGATTTCTGCCACTTATGAAAACCCGAATATTATTTTTGCAGAACGTTTCTTTGATAAGCTTGATAGCTGTGCCCTGATGCTGTGTATCAATCTCATCGAAACCATCTAGCAGAATGAAACATTGTTTTGGATAATTTTCCAAACTGTTTTGAATAAACTTTTGGGTGGATCTTGTAAAATGGGAGGATTTCATAAGTGTGAATATATCGTTTTGTTCCTCGTAGTTTTTAAACAACCCATTCAAGCAAATCAGATACACGTGTTTGTTGTAATCAGTTTGTAGTGAATATGTGATTTTTTTCATGAATATTGTTTTCCCCGTGCCTGGTTTCCCTACTAGTATGTACCTATTCTGATCATACGGTTGCTCCAGCTTTGAAATAAATCCATCTTCTGTGAATTCTTTCTGTCCGTTTTGTGAGGCTAGCGTACGTTCCACATAACTACTGAAATCTGCTGCTGTAACCTTTTGAAGAAGCCTACGCACTTCTGCTTTTATCATTTGAACACACATATTCCCTTCGTAGCTGCTCAAAAAAGGTTTCTGATTTCCTTCCAGATTTGTAACCATGTGCCAGTTTTCAAATTCTTTTTCAAATACTACATGAAATTTTGCTTTATCACTAACCAAGCCACGATCCCTTTCATGAACCCACTTCCCCACAACCGATTCTGTAATGTTATCTCTCAGTGAGGAGAGTTTGTCAGGCTGGTCGGTGCATATTACAAGGCATTCAAAAAAGCTTCTCAAATCAGACTCTTCGATAAACCGAGGAAAACTTGTTTCGCCGGATTTGTTTTGCAATAAGCGTTTGTCTACCTTCTTGCTGAAAATCACCTCTGATAGGCGTTTAGTCGTTTCGTCCTGGGTAATATAATGTGTTTGAAGCTCGTGCCATAACCATCGTTGATTGATTTCATCCTCATTTCCTGTAAATGTTTCTGAAAAGCGTACGGAGCTGTCTATCTTCAATATGGATCGTAAAGGAGTGGTGTATTTTCGTAAGACACTTTTTACTGCTCCGGATCTCTGAAGTTCGATTATAGCATCTTTAATGGCAACAGGTAATTCGTTTACCTTTATCAGTAAGGACTGAATTTGGTCGGCTTTGGGTACATATTTTTCAGTTTTTCTGATGAATACCTTATTTTCCAGTGGGTCATTCGAAGCACAGCTTTTTATGTCCATATGCTCTCCCAGCTCATGTCTAGTATTTTCATCAATCGTTTTATTGGTAAAGATAATAAATCGCTTGGTATAATTCCTGAGCTCACTTCGTTTCGAAACATTCAAGAACGATTGGATGTACATTGGCAGGGAAAATTGGCTGTTCTCTTCAAAACTTGAAGGGAAAAACTCTTCGTACTCAATTTTGGCATTCGATGACTGACTGTGCTTGGCTTGAAAGAACCATATTTCCTCCCGATCATCCAAAATCAGCACAGCATCGTCAAACTTACCGGCCTCCTTCATTTCCGTTGCCAGGCGGAATCGACGTTCTTCTAAAGATGCAGCAACGAATAACGTAAAAGCAAGATCTTTCTCATACGCGAAACCATGACTTGTCCGACTTCCACTCCATGTGAACATTTGTGAAAGGGAAGATTCCTTTGTTGAATCCATATGAATGTGGCTGAAAATAGGAAAATTTATCTTTATTAGTTCCTAAACAATGTAAAAAATGTAAAATTTATGAATTTGATTCTTCGCCGATGTAGTTTCGAGCTATAGTAAATCTAGTGATCGATATATTGCAATGATATTTTTTCATGAAATTCCGTAACATTTTCCATCCGGAGACGACGGGTTCGACTCCCGTTCCAGTCGGGAAAATTTTCTCGACTCCCTAAGCATAGTGTATAATTGTACTTGCCTCACTATATACATATTCATGCAATGGCAGGCAAAGAAAGCCCTTCAATTAATAACTGTGAAAGTGCTCAAAGAACACTAAGTTGAAGCGAGGTAGGCCAAGTCCCAGAGGGGACGTAGAGCCATAAAGAAGAAGAAGAAGATCTAAATACATTTAAAAGGTAATGAAAATTTACACGGTAATTATGTGGAAAGTTATGGTAAAACTTTGAGAAGTATGTTATTATTGATGTTGTTGTTGAAGTTGAGCTAATGGATCAAACTCTCTGGTTGAGAGTTCAATAAGCAAGCATGCAAAACAATACAGGGCTCAGTCGAGTCTAGTGCCTGATGAACACAAGAAGGCTTTCAAGATTATTACCCGAAAACCTTTATAAGCCGTAGTAGAGCCATAGTCCGGAGTGACCTTCTAGTAGATTTTTTTTAGTGTTTGGCGACGACAAAAATACATTTTAACGCGTTTGAAATCAAATTAGAATAACTTTTTTTTCCTAGTCGTGTTTCGCGATAGTGAGCTGTTCTACAAGTCGTTCACATTTTTAGCAGTGAATCTTGCTTGATTAAACGTGGTTTCTGGTGGGATCTAAAATTCTGCAGCTTTTGTGAAGAAAACGCGTGGTTCGGTAGTTCATGCCATTTTGTACCCATGTTCTTCGTCCCTGTATAGAGGAAAAAAGGAGAACAAGGAGAGCAAGTATTATAGTCCACCGTTTAGTTTTGCAAATTGTTGTGGTGTATCGCGGTGTTCAATGGCCAGCAGTCTGAGAGCCGGCCAAAGATGTGCTAAGTAAGTAAAAAGAAAATCTGGTTAAGTACTGTTTTTTTGAAATCCACTAAGAATTTGCATCCTTTGACAGATATGTATTTCGACCACCGACGAATTTCGACCTCAACTGTAAGGTCGTCTTCAGTGTCTTGTACTTGACTCGATTCCCGAGTCAAGTGTTGATGAGTCTTTAGCGATAGAAATGCATAATGGTTCGGTAGTGTCCGTAATAGACAAAAATACATACTATGAAATATCACTCTCAAAATGCACATACAGACTGGTGGTAGTCAGTGGATCACGTTTGAAAATACTCGGAGAGTTGGAAGTTAATGTACCTATCTGTGAACAATAAAAATGCTGATCGTATTGCAAACCGATTTCAACAAGAACCACAAGGAATTTCTTCAAGAATTCCCACAATTATTTTTCCAGGAACCCCTCCAATACTTTTGTGAAGAATTTCTCCAAAAATCTCTCCAGAAATTTTACCAGGAATTCCTTGAAGACTGCTAACAGAATTCTTTCAAAAGTTCTTCCAAGAATTCCTACAGGAATTCCCACAAGGCTTCTTCCAAGAATTTCTACAGGAATTTCTCCAGATATTCACCGAACAGTTCTTCCAGGAAATCCTCCAGAGATTTGTCAAGAAATGTTTCTAAGGAATTTCTCAAAGAATTCCAAGGATTCCTAAATAATCTCTTCTAGGACTTCCCCCAGGAAATCCTCCAGAAATTCCTACAGGATCTCCCCCAAGAATCCTTAAAAGTCCTAAAAGATTGGCTGGAGGAACTTTTGGAGGAGTTTTTAAGGAATTTCTGGAGGAATTCTTGGAGGATTTCCTTGGGATATTTCGAAAGGGAATTTTGGGAGGAATATTTTGACGAATTCCTGGAGAGATTTCTGGAGTAACTTAAAGAGAAATTATGGGAATTCTTGGATTGTTTCCGGGAAGAATTCTTTAAGAGTTCCTGGATATAATCTGGAAGAATTCGTACAGGAATCCCTGGAGTAGATCCTGGAGGAATTCCTGGAATATTTCTTGAAAGAATTCCAGGAGGAATTTGTAACTTTTTATTGAACCGGACAATCTCACAGTAACATGAGACCCCTCGAACTGGGTCTCAGGGTCGGCTTGCTACTGGGTAAGCTGAGGGGCTACGCGAACAAGATGTGCAGAGTACGGTCACCTGACTAGTGCTATTGTGAAAAGCTATTAAAAGATTGATTTGAATAGAAAACCTAGGTTTTTATTAACAAGCTAGTCTATTGTGGGGTTGAGGGTGGATTAAGTTTATTGAGCTCTACTTCTATTGTGGGTATGGGTGTGTGGAATTTACAAGCTTTGACGTACCGGTACTACTGCTTCTCCTTCTTGGCGGCCGACGATCTGCTGAGGTCCCGCGAGCGCTCGCTGATGCTGCTGACAGGATAGGTCTTTGGGCGAACAGGTGGTAAGTTTCTCGGCAACTATACGGTTTTGCCGTGGGGGTTCGGTGTCTTGACCGAAAGCTCCCTCCTTGACGGCAATCGACACGGTCCAGGACGGTACCGGAATGACCGTGCCGAGAGGGGAAAAGCTCCTTGACTTTTAGGGGATTTGCCCGAGCTTCGAACCTCCTTAGGACCAGTATGGTCAGAGGTAATTCTGGTCTCCTTTACGGTTTAGGCGTAGCAGACTTCCGTCTACCAAGCCGAATCGTGTGCTTGCTGGAGGGGCGCGCCCTACCAGCCAAGATGGCGGATTAATAATACACGGAAAAAGGTCCTATGAGGGTATACCAAAAATTACTAGCCGTACTAACTATCTGGTCATTAGATTTAAGCTCGATTTAAGCACAACTCCTACCTGATGTAATACAATTCTTCTCCACTTCAAACGGTTACCACTTTTATCTTAAGGACACTTTGGACCAATCTTGAGCACACGAACGCCTTTTTACTAGTGAAGCGATGGCGCTTCCTAAACTAGCTTTGACCCCTTTATCATAATTTCCTCCCCCTCCCCTTTTAATTTCCTCGCTAATGGGGTTGGGGGTTGTTGCCACCTATTTACTGTAATACGCCTGCTGACCCACTGATCGTTTATGCCCTGCCCACAGCTTGCATACAACTTCACCCTCTAGCTTGTGATCTTTGTTTTTTTTTTATACCCCAGACAATTTGAAATTAACTGACTATAACAATTACATGATTTTAACTATTTAAATTTACTGACATTTATCGTCGCTTCTCTACCAATCCTATACTAACATAACAACATTTAACACTAGAGACGTGACAGTTTCCAGGACAAAAGCACGAATTAAAATAAAACTAAAGATTTGTAACAAACGGTTACAAATTTCTGGAGGAATTCCTGGAATTCACGTAAGAATCCCTGAAGTGATTCCTGGAGTGATTCCTGGAGCAATTCCTGGAGGAATTCCTAGAGTTATTCTTGAAGGAATTCTTCGAGTAATTCCTGAAGTATTTCCTGGAAGACTTTATGGAAGAATTCGTGAAGGAACTTCTGGAGAAGTTCCTGGATGAATGCCTGGAGTATTTTCTGGAGGAATGCGTAAAGGAATTTCTGGTGTATTTTCTGTAGGAATTTCTGGAGGAATTTTCGTAGGAATCCCCGACAAAATTCTTAGAGAAATTCCATGAGGAATTACTGGGGGATTTCCTGGAGGAATTCTTAGACAATTTTCTGGGGGAAATTCAGGAAGGAATTCTGGAGAAATCTCTAAAGAATTTCCTGGAGCATTTACTGGAGAAATTCCAGGAGAATTTTTCGAAGGACATCATGCAGTAGTTCCTGTAGGAATACTTGGAGTAATTCCTGGAGAAAATCTTGGAGTTATTCCTGGAGTGTTTTCTAGAAGATTACCTGGAAAAATTCCTGAATGAATTTTTGGTGGTATTCCTTGAATAATTTCTGGAGAAATTCCTGAAGTAATTCTTGAAGGAATATCTTGAGGACATTCTGCAGGAATTTTTGATGGAATCCCTGTAGAAATTCCTAGAGGAATTCTGTGAGGAATAACTGAGGAAGTTCCTGGAGGAACTTTTGATGATTTCCTGGGAGAAATTCTGGAAAGAATTCTAGAGAAATCCTTGAAGGAATCTCTAGAGAACTCCTGCAGCAATTACAGGAGGAATTTATGGAGGAATCCCTGGAGGAATTCCAGGATGAGTCTTTGGAGGAATTCCTGGGGGAATCTCTGGATGAAATTACGGGAGAAATCCTTGAAGGAATTTCTGAAAAAAATCCCATTAGGATTTCCTGGTGGAATTTTAGAAAGAATCTCCGCAGGAATTCATGGAAGAATAACTGGAAGAATTCTCGGGGGACATTGTGGAAAAATTTCTGCAGGAATCCTTAGAGGAATTCCTAAAGGAAGTCTTGGAGCAATTTATTGGAAAATTGACTTGTGAAATCCCTGGAAGAATTCCTGATTCTTAGAAAAATTCTTTTAGGAATTTCGAGATGAATTTCTGGAGTTATTCCTTGAAGAACTACTGGAAGAATTTCTAGTTGGCACCGTGGAGTAATTTTTAGAGGAATTCTTTGAGGAATTCCTAGATGAATTCGTGGAGGAAGTCCTGGAGGTATTAATGCAGGAATTTCTGTAGAAAATCCCTTGAGTCCTTCAGTAACTTTCGGGAAAATCCTGGAAAAATCCCAGGGAAATCCTCGAAAAATCCTAGGGAAATCCTGGAGACAAGCATGCATTATTGCGGGAGGACTTCTTGATGAGCTCCTGCATTAATTTCCAGATTTTTAATCGAGAATTTCCCAGTAGAATCATAGGGGGATTCAACGACAAATGCTGGAGGAATTCTTGGAGTACTTCTGAAGAAATTCCCTGGGGGTACCATGGAGGAATGCCTGGAGAGTTCCTAGACTCACTCTCAGGAACTTCAGAAGGGCTTCCCGTTGAACTGAAAAAAAATGTGGGAAGCTACTCCTGGAGGAATTTCCGGGGAACTTTTAGAAATCCAGGAGACAATTTTTAAACCAGTTCTTGAAAGTATCCCAGAAGAAATTCGTATAGAACTCCAGGAAAAAAAACCTAGACTGAGCAGCTGGAGAAATCCCAGAAAGGACTCCTGGAAGAATCTCAAAAGAAACCTTGTACAAATGCCTTAAGAAACGTTTAGAGGATTTCCAGAAGGAACTACGGGAGAGTCCCAGAAAGCACTCCAAGAGAAATCACAAAAAAGCTGGAGGAATTCCAGATTCCTGTAGGAATCACAAAAGAAAGTCCTGGATGAATCCCACAAGCAAATCCTGGAGGAATTACAAAAGAAATTTCTCGTGGAATCCAAACAGAAATTTGCCTGAAATCTGCCAGTAATTCACTTGATTGTTTTATCTGCATCTATCTGCACCATTGTACATCAAGCACACCGGAGACAGTGCGCATAAACGAAAACAAAAGACAATCGCTTCATGCTGTGCGTGCGTTCGCGCAACATAAATTGCTGGTGCGCAGGCGCTATAGCCCGAAAAAAGCCCCGTCGAGTCTCCGTCCCGGCCCCGGCCCGTAGGTTTGAATAGCTCCTAAACCGTAAATCCCAGCGGTGTTATCTCACTTAATTCCACCAGTGAGTGGGTTTGGGTGTACGGCATCTAGGCGACTTGAATCTTCACCCAATGAAAAGGATGTCTTGAGATTGATTCATAAACATTACGCGCAGTTTGCCGTTCACTGTTTCTCTGTCAAACGATGACCACCGCCGCGACGCTGGACTTCGTTGTCATGCGCACGACGACCAACAACAAGCAAACGTGTAGGGTTGCCAGACAGTATTGCAATAAAAACATTGATTTATTTTACAAAATTTTGAAATCAAGATTGTGACAAAACTACTAAAGATACAATGTTGCACCAAAGGACAGTTTGGTAGCGCATAAAAAAATGAATGTTTTGTAGAAGAACATTTCTAACATTTATTGCGTTTTTTCACGAGTAATCTATCAAAAAAGATGAAAAAGGGGTACATTTGAGGGCAATTTTTACATAAAAGCAGGCATAAAAGCCAAAATTTCTACACTTAAATGACGTTTTATCAATTGGCTTCTTTAACGATGTTGAGATAATTCGATATTCTGAATCTGCATGTCAAACTGAGCCGAAATCCAAATTTTCATGTATTTTGGCGCACGGGAACCTATTTAAAAATCAATTTGATGTTTGTATGGGACCGATTTGTCGAATCACCCCTCGTCGCAGTTTGTACTGAGCGGAGCTGTCAAACAGTTGCCCAGCTGTCAAAAGGTGATTTCTAAAAATATCTTTGCAATTGATTTTAGATACCAAAACAAAGTTTCAAAAATCTGAAAAAACCATAGTGGTTCAGAAAAAGGTGCTCTGTCGAATAAAATAAAAAAATCAATACATTTTTGTAAATTTAAAACCCCAATTATCTCTCCAAAGAGCTTTAAAAGATAAAGCTTTAAGCTTTCTATCCATGCGCTTAGATAGATTAAACGATTCATAGTTTCTGAGTTAGTGATGTTTAAAGATGGAGTAATTTAATAAAACAAATTTTTGAATAACTCACTTAGCAGTGATTTCCGGACCTACCTGTAGAACAATTTTTTGCTGCAAATATGGTCTACTTTCACCTCCTTTCGGGTGTAACACGAATTACCAGTCACCCTGTATAAACAAAATAAGTTGAAAAAAATTCAGGGTCGCCTATTTTCCCGGAAAACTCAGGTGAAAATTTTTGTTTTCTACTGACACTTCTTACTTTGAAAAATCATAACTCAAAAACACATAGAAACATTTTTTTTTTTTGAAAATGAAAGCAATTTTTTTCAGAAATCCAAAAAAATATGAACTGGAAAAGGTTTTCCACAAAATTTTACACAGTTGAGAAAATTCGTAGAGAAAAGCCGAAAAAACTATACCCGAACTCGTGGAGAATTTAAAAAAAAATATTTTTGAGAAGATTATTTGATAAACTTTTGCCACTAAAATTTTTGGTATGCACTTTTTTTCGTTCCTGAGTTATGGCCAATTTTGTGAAAAATTACCTTATAATATAGGCTTACATGGTCAAATTTGCTTTCATTTTCTACAAAAATATATTTTTTTGAACGATGCATTGTTCTTGAATTATGATTTTTCAAAGAAAAGGCTTATATGACACATTTGGACATTTTTCAACAACAGTGGCCATAACTCATAAACGAAAAAAAAGTGTATTCCAAAAATTTCAGCATTCAAAACTTATGAAATAATGAAAATATTTTTTCGAAAATTCTCCACGAGTTCGGGCATAGTTTTTCCGAAATTTGTTTTTGAATTTTCTCAACTGTGAAAAATTTTGTGGAATTTTTTTTCCAGTTTATATTTTTTTTACATTTTCTAAAAAAAACTTTGTTTCTACGATGCTTCGTTCTTGAGTTATGATTTTTCAAAGTAAGTAGTGACAGGGGAAAACAAACAAATTCCACCTGAGTTTTCCGGAAAAATAGGCGACTCTGAATTTGTCTCAATTTTTGTTGTACATACCCGATCAGAAAGGCATAACAAAATTATAACCGATTGAGTTATTTATTTCAAAGATTTTTCATAACAGAATGAGTTATAAAAATCGCCGGTTAGGTGTTAAAATAACAAAAATTATAACTGAAATTGCTCTAGCCATAACATAATTATAACAGGTGTTGATACAATTTTAACAAATTTATAACAAAGTGAGATATAAAAAATATTGGAATGATCAATAAATTATAACACATTTTGTTATAAATTAGATATAAATATATTGGGTAAAAATTAAGTTGGGTAAAATTTAACTCATTTTTTGGGTATTTTTTATTAAGAGTGTTATTTATTTTAAGCGCAAAGTTTTTTGTATAAAAAAACTTGCCCCACGTAGTATATAAAAAACCCACACCCAGACGGGAATCGAACCAAGGACGCCAACCTTCACCTGCAATCCGGCGCCTTTATCAATGAGGCCATTGCAGCACTTGAAGTGAAGGGTGGTATATGATCAAGTGGTTCTTCGTTTTGGTGGCTGGTCTTTAAATAGACTTATTTGTCCAACGCACAATGGTCGGAAAAAGATAAAGTTCGGCCAAAACTCTTTTTATGTGTATAATCGAAGTTATAGGTTGCCTAGATATGTTATATAGTACTTTTAGTGTTTAAAAAGGGGTATTCAAAAATTACGTAATTTCAATAATTTCAAAAACGGTAAAAATCAGTAAAACCCCATATTTTTTGCGTTTTTTGTTAAAAAATCAATTCGAATTTAAATAAATGATCATCTTTCGATCAAATCCAATCAAGTTTGTTCAAAACGTGTGAGAAATGTGGAAAGATAAATTTTATTTCAGTAAAAAATGGA
This sequence comes from Aedes albopictus, assembly GCF_035046485.1. NCBI lineage: Eukaryota > Metazoa > Arthropoda > Insecta > Diptera > Culicidae > Aedes > Aedes albopictus. The sequence continues at coordinate 36,346,269 of NC_085138.1, read as the reverse complement.
AAAAATAACGTAGAATACATGAAAAAACATGACTTTTTTAAATAGCTCTAATTTGAAAAACTGCAAATTTCTGCAAAATATTTAAACGTTTTTAGGCAGCTCTAAGCATGATGTTTAAGATGTACTATTCGAAATTGCGGCGACACGTGACGACACGAACCGTTTTTTAACTTAAAAATTACCAAAATTTCTAAGGTACAATATATGAAAATTTAAAAAGTTTTGTGACATATTAATTTTGCACCATACGTGCATTCAAACAGTCCAATAACAAGCTTTCATATGCTGGATAACTTAAAACTTATATTCCATTCTCAAAATATTATTATTTTACTTTTATCGAATACTTCATTTTTTAATTTTATGACTTAGGCCACTTTGGCAGTGAAAATGTCATTGAAATACAAAAGCTGGTACGCTTTTAATTAAGAATCATAAAAGCACAATACATTAACTTTGTTATAAGGTGAAATAAAGTTTAAAAATATCAATTTCGTTTTTTGAAAGTTTTGGCCGCCCCTTTGTATGGAGCCCGACCAATGTGCAACGTACAGGAGAGAGAAAATATGACGTCACATAAAAGTGTTCTTGATACATTTTATCGCAATTACGTCATCTTAGGATATAATAACAAAAGTGGATATAATTTAGTTATAATTGTAACTCAAGAATTTGCTCTGCATTTTGGCATGCTTTACCTCATGATTCAGACCAGAAATAAATGTCGTATCTTCATCAAAGTTGTAGAGATAGTTAATGGCTCTTAAACAGTGGAAAGAGTGGCATACAATTTCACCTTCTCTTGGTGCTTGCGAGCAAAAAAATTAGAACATTTTGACATATGTTATTAAATAATTATCTAATGTTCCTCACCATCAAGGAACTTCTTGCCTATGGCAAAGTTATGCAGTAGTCTGGTGGTTAAAAATTTACTGCTTTGTGGCGTTAGTGTGCATTTCTGTGAGATTGTCAGATTTAGATGGCTTGTGAATTAAAAAATAAAGTATTTAATGCACAATTTTAACATTACATGGTACAAGAATTGACATACTGATGCAATTCTGTGGCGTTTGCTTTGCATCGTGACCTCATATAATGTTTTCATTTTCAGCAAAAAAGAGTTTAAACAAAAAACTCTTCCACTAGTTGAAAACACCTGTTCGGCATTTGCTTCGGCATTTGCTCAAGATGCATGACGATGTCCATATCGGTAAAAAAGAAATAGCCTTCTGCTATTGGTTGGTTTTCCAAAAGCTTTTAATAGAGTTTCTTATTTTGAACTACTGCACAGGTTATCACATCTATTTGATTTCAGTTGAGATTCTGTTTTATTGAGTAAATCCTATTTGAATAACCGCTTTCAAATTGTGGAAGTTAAAGGAAATCATTGAAGCCTGATCGGTACTCTATCGGGAGAGCTACAAGGATCGGTTTAAGGACCATTGATGTTAGCCTTATTTATCAACAGCCTTCTTTCATCTTTGAAAGTATGTAATACCCACACCACATGTTTGCAGATCATAGGAAGCTGTATTCCTACTGAATTAATATGGACGTTAATTGCATGACAATGAAACGTGTCTCAACTAGAAATAAATTTCAAAGCTCCACAAATAATTTGTAATCAATCAATTCTTCAAAAACTAAGGTGATTTTCATTTGCAGACGACTAATTGATCCAGTTGTATCATGTTAATTCAATAACAATAATAAAACTTCTAATTTCAGAATAAAAACTTTCATTGAGTACAGTGAATATATTTTCATAGCAAAGACTTTTGTTTTGATCGAAAAAACTGCTTTCAAATATTTGATGATGACGATGATTTCAATCACGATTTTTTTTGTTGTTTTTACTAATGTGTATTTTAACACTAAGCTAATTCTACACTTTAATGACGAATTGTTCAACGTTAACCAGCCGCAGTTTATCGCGGAAACATTGCGCCCGTTTGATTTGTACAAGGCGGCTGATTATACGTGACAGCTCCCACCCGGCGGCTGCAAAAACAGTTTTAGACAAGGTGCACACTAGTGTGGGACACCAAAATACATTTTACTCCTGTACACTTTTTGAGCTCCATTTTGGCCCCATATCAACTGTGCAAAATTTCAGTTCGATCGGAGAAACTATATTTTAGCGCCAGCCGTTTTAAATTTTCATATGATTTACTATGGGGAAAATCACTTTTCCAAAGAAAAATCACCACAGGTTGCCCCTTAACCCCTAAAAATATATCGATGAATGATTTCTGTTGGAAATTTTACGAGGAACAAACCCTCTGAAGACCGCAAAGTGATCGAAGGCATGTGGAAAAAGTTATTGACTGAAAACCGAATGACATGCCCACGCTGTTTAACACGTAAGGAATAACAATAAATAATAAAATCTCGTCGTTTTATCGATCGGGTAAGGCTTAATAACTTTTTCCACAAATGTCGCATCGCTTCGCGGTCTTCGGTGGTCTGATTCCTCGTGAAGTTATCTGCAGAAATCATTCAACGACTTATTTTTAGGGATCAATGGTTGACCTCAAGCGATTTTTCTTTGAAGAGGTAAGTTTTCCCCATAGTAAATCGTATGAAAAACTAAGAATGGCGGGCGCTAAAATATAGTTTCTTCGATCGATCTGAAATTTTGCACAGTTGATATGGGACCAAAATGGAGCTCAAAAAGTATACAGGAGTTGGAGTTTTTCCATTTTTTATATTTTCCCATATAAACCGTGTACCAGGCTAGTGCACACCGTGTACAAACCATAGTTTCGCGGTCTAGCGTGATCTAATACTGCGCGTTTCGAACGCAGCTGGCTGAGAATCCAAGATTAACGCGGCAATATCTACCTGGGCTTTCTTAAAGGTTTAGATCATGATTCAAACATGTCAAAAATACTACATTAGTTTATTTAAGGTTTGAATTTTAATTTGTGTTAGTGAATTTGAACCTAGATAATCAAGAAATCGATTTTGAACTTCCAATAAGGGATAATCCTCAATCTACAAGTATGTCAATAAATAAATTTAATGAGTAATCTGAATTTTCTTAAAGGTCTGGATCATGATTCAAACTTGTCAAAAATCCTGTATTTTACAAGCACAGTAGCACCACACAGCGGCGTAACTGCGTACCAAACACCACTTGTAAAATGTTCATTTGATATCAACTGCATTTTCAAAATTATAACTGAGTTTGTTATAATGTTCATATAAAGATGATCAAAATGAATTAATTTGTATTATAACTGACTTTGTTATAGTTCTGATATAATTAAATCTGGGTTTCACATCCTTTTTGTCAAATATATCTAAATATAACAAACGTTGATATATCGATCAACTGCTGATATAAATTTGTTACATTTTTGTTATGCCTTTCTGATCGGGTATATCCATGAGTCCTGCCTGTAGAAAAAGTTTCATGAAAATCTGAGACCCCTCGGCCCAATTTGTACGATAATAAAAAAATCCCAAGGGGCCTGCAACTCTAAACTCTGTAGTATTTCTTGTGAAAGTATACTGCTAGCAAGCCTTGCGTCATGGTAACGCACATGCGAAAAAAAAGTTGTTGCTTGGTGAGGTTTGTTCTGTCATACAGTACCTTCACAGCTTCACACAAATTTCGGTATTAGTAAAAGTTTTTCTCAAGGTAAGTACTTTGTCAATTAACTATGAGTTGCTAGCTATTCATTGTCTGTCTATTGTAGAAAGACTGGCTGAACGACCTGGCCTCGTTGACTTCCAGCAGGCGAACAACAACGCCAAATTCGAAGCGAGCTAAGGACCCGGACCTCCGGCCTGGATTACTTCAACAGGAAATACTGTTAATCAATCACCCAGTCCCGGTACAAGGTAGCAGCGCGTTTCCTGTCCTTGTTATACATAAGTGAAATATACGTGCTATTTAAAACGCCATTTGAGTACTTTTGCTTTCATTCCCAGTCAGAAAGTCTCCAGAAGTCCATGTTCTTCTCCGTCTTTATGCGCTTTCAGAAGAATGAAATAATACACTTTTCATCCATTCTTAAGATGCATTCCGTAAGGAAAATTGTATACACAGAAACCCATTCCACATAAGAGACGTTTTGCAAAATAGGCAAATAATAACTATCCAGCATCTATCCTTATATTATCTCATAAATAAACATGCGTACTGAATGTTTATTAATTTCTAAATTCAAATGAATGATTTTATATTTGATGTGTGTTGTTGACGATACAATTTCACAAGGCATTCCAAACTCAACGAAAGGACATCAGCAGCTAGCAAATTTTGACATAAGTCCTCAGAATGTGCATAAATTTTGTCGAAGGTAATCTAAGCAAACCAGGTTACTGTGTTGTGAATTTTCCGTAGTATTTTCTAGTATTTTTGAATACTAGCGAAAGTTTAGAGTTGCAGGCCCCTTGAAAAATCCCCTTTTGTGCCTGCGCGCGAATTTAACCTGTCATGGTTGAAGACTGCTCTACAGGACATTTAAATTATTGGTGCTACACAGATCGAAAAAAGAGTGTAAAATTCTGTGACATATGATGCACATGTTTGGAGCGTGAGATATCACAGAAGTTTACATGACATATCACATGTCAAAAGTCATAAAACATCATGTAAACTTCCATTATATGTCATGTAATTCAGCATGACTCTGTGTGTTTACATGACATATAACACAAATTTACATGATATATCATGTAAACCATCATAAAAGTAAGTTTACATGACTAAACTGAAGTTTACATGACGTGTAAATCTCATTATTTTTATCTGTGTATTAATGATTTCGCAGTTAAACCATATTCCTCTATTCCAAAGCTAGGACGCATATTTTTTCGAATCCTCATTTTCAAAAAATGGACTGAAGTGGAATCCACCAAATTATGAGCATGATAACTCGTTTATATTATACGCAAATTTCGAAGTTTTGAAACATTACAAAAATTTTGCACCTGTGACGAAGAATCCGTTGTAAAGTTAATTAATCAAGGCAACACCAGGGCTGTTACAACAGTCGCGGATTTCGCAGTTTTCGCGAAAATCGCGATTTTCGCGGATTTGTCGCGGTTTTATATGCCAAGACGCGGATTTCGCGGGTCCTCCCAATTTGGTCGCGATTTTCGCGGATTTGTCTGAATTGAGTCGTGAATTTTGCTTATGCCTATCTGTATGACGCTCAATAGTTTATAACCGCATCGCAGTTGCGTTCCAACAAATATAGTTGTAATTACTTTGAAGAAATTTTGAAACTGAATAACTTTAAAACAACAAAATAAATTGAAAGTTGCAACTTAATGCGAATATCTCCAAAAGGTCAAAAGCTTTCTCAATTGAATAATAGCAGATATCAAAAATTTTTGCGAAGAAAATGTCTCGCAATTCTATTGAAACGATCGTATGACTTCGAACGAAAACCCACAGCCATTTGCGTTCAAAATGTTTCCTGATGCAGACTTGTCAAAAAAAAAAATGTGTACAGAAATTGGAAGAATATTACATCAAAAATGAAAAAAAAAGCCATAAAATAATAATTTAATTTTTTCAGTTTAAATATCTCCTAAGGCGCAGAAAATCGTAACTTCAAATTTTCAGCAAATGCAAACCAATTCTAAGCGAACTACTGTTAACCCGGGAGCGGTCGCGTCGTGTACTGAGGTACACGCACCCTGAGGCTTGTGATACACAGCATGAGCGTGGTGTTAATGAAGGTGGTCGAAGACGCGACTACTCGAGGGTTAACAATTTGAAGCGGTATATTTTGGTTTTTGAGAAATTTGATCTTTTGTAACAGCTATAATAAAGGTGGTGCCAACTTTTAACTTTTTACAATGACACTAGGGAGTTAATTTCTTCATTACATTCCTAAGAAGAATGCACAATAAATACGACGAGTTCAGTTCTACGCCAACTGGCGACGAATATAGTCAAGTGACTCCGTGTCAAGCTTGATGGAATAGAAGCGCCGTCTAGTTAATTGGGAGTCGTGAGTTCGATTCCCGCCGGAGTACGTGGATTTCTTTTCATAATTCTAATCTCAATTTGTTTAACGAGCACATTTTTCTGTTGTGCACATGGATGTTGAAGCATTTTCAACATTTTAATTTCCACTTGGTTTGGTAAGCCAAAGCAAAATTAAGAAATTGACATTTGACATTCATAAATAATGTGTCCAAAACATTGGATGAAACCATAAACATCCGTATTGCTTTCCAATCCTATCCAACAGACTGGAAGCCATTACCCCGAATCAACAAATTACAGTAGAGATACGACTTAGAAAAAAGTTAATTTATTCGAAAAAGTTGTTTATATTGACAAAATTAACAACTCTTTCTTAGTCGTCAAAATTCCATGGGCTACCATTTCCATGTTATTGACGAATATAGTTTAATCTGAACATATATTCCATAAAAACCATTTGCAATGTTCTTTTTATGATAACCCGAAATCAATATGCCGTGGAATGCAGACGAACAACTTTTTCTAAGAAACTAACTCTCTAGAGCTTCACGGTTAAAGGCTAGACGCTGGCTCCAACTTTTACTATCACTGTAACAAAAGATCAAATACATCAAAAATTCCATAATATACCTTTCAAAACTTTAACAGCATGTTTGTCTAGTATTGCTTTGTAGTGGCTGAAAATTGAAAAATGCAATTTTTTTGCGCTTTGCTAGATACTAAAATTGAAAAACTGATGTGTCTTCGATTTTTTTTTAATTTTAAATGTTTCCAAAGCCAACTTCTGTGCAAAACATTGTGAATTCATGGTTTCTAGTAAAATGTCAAAATTAGCTAAAAAACTGATATCGACAACGATCGCGTAGCGACTTTTCGAACCCTTTAAGCAGAATACCCTCTTCGAATGTGTGTAATCAGTTTTGTACCTATTAGTTCTGCCCTATTTTGTGGTTAACTGACACTGAGGAAGATTACTTAAAAGTGGCATTTTAAAAATGCCTTATTTACAAGCTTTTTTCGATGATTCATCAAAAAATAACTAATTGCTCTAGAAAGCTAGAAACAAGAGCTACTGGTAACCACGAGGATGACACCATAATATTTTTGATTCAATATTCACAATATTTGATGAGATATTTCAGATAATGCTTTGAGCCAATCTCGTCCCTCTGACCTATTGTCACCCCCAACGAAAGTAAAACTAAAGAGATACCACATATGCGGATAAGTTGCGAACTACATTCTTGGCCATTAATGCCCCTGATCAGTGCAAGAAGCTTTCTCGAAGCCACCATGTATCGGAAATGCTTAGTTTCGGAGTTATTAATTCTGTCCCGCTAGATCGCGATTCTGGCCCTTGGTGCAATGGGTTTTCTTTGATCAATCAGTCGACGAAGATTTAGGCCAGTATAATACATAGTTGTCGAAACACAGTGTTTAAAATTGTTAGTACATAGTTTGAAATGTCGTATAGGTTTTCACACTTTACATTGATGTGTATCTTTGAAAACGTTCACGAAAATAATATTCAAAAACTTGTCTTAATTTTGCTCAAAATGTAGTTCAATATAAAATTTGAATATTTTTGTTCTTGTCGCGGATTTGTTTTCCGAGTCGCGAATTTTATTTGAGTAGTCGCGAATTTTGTGGATGATATTTTGAAAATTTTGTAACATCCCTGCAGCACGCTCTTCTATGGGCGGTTCAAAGTTACAGTTGAATTCTATCTGAAGATCTCTGAATAATTGATTGTATTTCAATATCATTGATTAAACATAAATGGCAAAAATTAGAAAATTTCAGTGATTCCAAGGCAAATGACATATCTTTTTCTAACCGGGAAATTCTATTTTATCCGTTCCTAACCGTCGCTAACCGCTGCTAACTGAGCAGCAGTTAGGCGAGGTTATCGACGGTTAGCAACGGATAAATGCGGATCTCCCGATCAGCAAAGAAAGTGTCATTCCCCCTGAATGATTCACATATTATAATATTTTCATCAATATTTACATTTTTATTGAAGCTAAACCACACAAACTGTGGCTAAACCTAAACAAAAGCATATACAATAACCATGTTAGTTTTATTTTGGGTAATGAAATGTGTGTGTGGGAAGGCCGATTGGATCGATGTGTAATCTATATAAATAAAAATGGAATGGTGTTTGTATGTCACGAATAGGCTCGGGAACGGGTCAATGGATCTTCACCATTCTTTCAGTGTTTCATTTGTGCATGGCTGCGACGTGTTCGTACGAAAAAAATATTGGAAAAATCGACCGGGAACGCACCGAAAACGAGAAAGTTTGAAATTCCATTTTGCAGGGCGTTTTTCTACAGAGCTGCATGTAAAAAAAAAACACAGTAGGCAGGCAGAACGACGTTTGCCGGGACAACTAGTTTCACATAAAATTAATATTTGCAGGTTTTGCAGTGTAAACTGATTCTTCTGGTTGAATCGTTTATGGTAAGTGTTGGCGCGGATTCCAACAGTGGTATTGCAGGGGTAATTTCCGCAATTATAATCACCGGTAAGTAAAACACGGGGATTTGGTTTAACGTAATGGTAGATTATAATTTCCTGCATGTAAGAGAACGGTACATATTGTTATTAGTGATTTCTGATAATTTCTGGTTTATGTGTGTGTTTGGTTTATAATATAGTGTATGTGAACAATAGTGAAAATATACGGCTACTTACGTTTAGTACCCTGAATACGCGCTTAGTGGAATAGTTTGTTCATCTACGAAATGTCTTTTAACATACAGCGCTATATTGAATGAATCAATTAATTTTTTATGGAACTTCAACGTTTTATGATTCTTACCAGGTTCGTAGTTCGTAGTAGTAGATTTAAGAAAATTCGTATTAAGCCCTTATTATAGGATTCAACAACTACTAATCTTGATCAATAGAAGTATTATTTAGAAATTAAGGATATTGTTTACTATTAATCTTTTCCAGTTCGTATTTGCACTTCACGTTTTGGTTGCATTGGACTACGTACAAAGTGTTAACTCACTGTTGATAACTGGTCAAGCATAACTGTCAGTCGATCTATGTAAATTCCAAGGTAGATATATCAGAAGGTGCGCTGGCGGCGATGAGGTCGCCAACAGTAAGAATTTTTTTTTTCATTTTCAATGTACAACTGATGAGTAATTTCGAATAGTAATCAGCATGTATTGTGGATTTACCGGCTACTTGCACGGTCAGAAAATTCACACAAAACTGAGCTAAAGTGGGACAACTCAAAATTGAGTAAATTTTTTTTCCAGCGCTAGCGCTGGCCCAAGTGCGAAAATCTCATCAGTTTAAGCTGTATAATATTCTTGCTGATCTGAAGAATATTATACGGCTTAAATTGGTTGGATTTTTGCACTTGGGCCAACGCTATCGCTGGAAATGCAATTTACTCATTTTTTGAGCTGTTCCAGTTTAGCTCAGTTTTGTGTGAATCTTACTCATTTTAGAGTAACTTTTTCTTAGCGTGTGTATTCTTCCGGTCGCTTCAGTATGGCCTCCAAAGTAGCCGTTTTATAAAAAGTGTAACTTAAAAATAATTTTAAACATTTTTATTGTATGCGATATTCCTCCACAGAGAACAGACGAACATGCTCGAACAAAATTGCTTGAAAATCTTGTGTAAAGAAAAATCAAGCGCAGTAGCGACATCGACGGTGACTTTCCCACCTAAAAACTCCATCCGACACCATGATGGCGCTTAATTAAGAAATATTTCACTAGCGCACTTTTAAATATTCCAACTCAGAGATTGAGCTTTATTTGTTCAAATAACAAGATGTGTATGATTGTTTCACTAATTCAGCAACACAATTTGAGTGAACCATTGAACATGAGTTTCACCACTTTGAATTAGAAATGAGTTGAACAACAATACAATTATTATTTCCCTAGTAAATTCACACATTCTCTGGGTGGAACTATATTGGGGTGCACACTTGGCGACACTAGCGCCAAAAGATAAAACATCGGAGAATTTGCACCGCGATTCGAAATGTGACAGCGCCGCTTAATGGCCACATTGCCAGTTATTTCAAAACAACCGTTGCAATTCTTTACACAACTCCACTTCATGAGCATAGACGTCTGTTCTCTGTGATTCCTCGTTGACACTAGCTACCCATCGACATTCATTTTTTGACAATTAAGTTGATTTTATATGAAAACGGCTACTTTGTAACGGCTACCTAAGTAACCGGTAGAATTCAAGTAGCCGGTAAATCCACAATATTGTTTGTACAACTAGTATTCCAATAATTGGGTGAACCGTCGTGGATTTTAGCTACCAGTTTCATTTTAATCCCATTTTCTTCACCCTATCCTAATTCTTAATTTTCCCTCTCTTCCTCTTTCACTGTTCCGTCAATAGAGTTAAGAAACTATAGAGGACGAATGTCGCTGCCGAAACATTTCTTGCTGGCGGAGATAGGCCGGGCTATAAGTGTCAAAGCGAAAATGTATGCAGTTTGACAGATAGATACACGACATGGTTGCAAACGAGAACACAGGGAACAGCAGCGACACTCGTCCTCTATAGTTTCTTAACTCTATTGTTCCGTCGGGTAGATGTTGAAACCAGGGAAGTAAGCTGGCTATCAACTGGGAACAAAAAGCGCGTACCTTTTAACATATTTTAGTGCCAGTACCGTCAACCTCCGTTCGTCTGACCGTATCTAATCTGAACACATTATTTTGAACCCCGCTAACACTAGTTTACAAAAAAAATCGAAAGTCATGAACTTCTATGAACGACCAAAATTGTTGATGCAAAATTATGTTCTGATATAAAGATTGTGCTTCAAAAAATTTCAAGTAGAACAGTTCTTGAGTTTTTCCTGAAAATCGAGCTCTACAGTTTTTAAAAATAAAATTCAAATACTTTGCGTTTCAGTCAACGAATTATCATTTTTTTTGAAAACACAGAAAGCTGAGTTTCGACCATCTGAACATAATTTTTGCAACAAACTCGTGGAATTCGAAATATTGGTGATTATTTAGACCAATCTCCTTAAATTTGAGCAAAACATACAAAAAATATTGAAGATTTTTTTTTTCTGTAAGAAAAATCAATTGATTTTTTCCAACGTACATGTGAAACATTAGATGTAAGCCAGTAACAGTTAAAATTTCAGCTCAATCGGAGCATTGGCTACGAAAATAGAGATGTATGAAGGAAGCAACTTTGCCTAAAAAATAGAACAAAAATCGATTTCAAATCGACAGCCTTGTATGAAGAATCGAAAAAAAATCCGCTCTACTGTATTTTTTTTCCTTCACGTTTTCGAACTCAGGGCATGATTCTACACTAAAAATGATAATCAGTTTATTAGTTTAGTTCAAAAGTGCTGTAAACAGCTGTAAACTAGTGTAATCTGCACATGCTTCAAATTGAAATTAATTCAAACGTCATTCTGCTCAAGGACCGGGATAAAACGGAACGTAGAATCTCTAGTCTAGTCTAGTCTAATCTAGTCTACACATACACAGCCATTCATTGAAAGGATCCTGGAAAATGATGGAATCGACTACTTCCATCATTTTTCTTGTCATTATTAATGACTGCAGTACATTGGAGATGCATTACAAGCATTAAAGCGGCCAGGCCTACTCACAGAGAACAGACGTCCAAGCTCATGTAAAGCTATTGTGTAAAGCATTGCAACGGTTGTTTTGAAATAACTGGGAATGTGGCCATTACGCGGCGCTGTCAAATTTCGAATCGGGGTACAAATTTGCCGTTGTTTTACCTTTTGGCGCTAGTGTCACCAAGTGTGCACCCTAGTATATAGTTCCACCAAGAGAATGTGGTGGTTTTACTTGGAAAACAAAAATTGAATTATTGTTCAACTTGTTTCTAATTGAAAATAATGAAACTAATAATCAATGAGTTGCTCAAATGTTGTAGCTGGATTGATGAAATAATCATAAACATCTTGTTATTTGAGCAAATACAGCTCAGAATTTGAGTAGGAAAATTTGAAGGTGCGCTAGTGAAATATTTCTTTAGAAAACGCCATCATGGTGTCGAAACAAGTTTTTGAGTGGGAAAGTCACCGTCGATGTCGCTACTGAGCTTGTTTTTTCTTTACACAAGATTTTCAAGCAATTTTGTTCGAGCATGTTCGTCTGTTCTCTGTGGTCTCACTCTACTCACTTCCCATCATTTCATTTTTTAAAGGATTATTCAAATATTCCGTAGTTCGCAAATCGTTCGCTCATGGCGCTCGCATCGTTTTTGCTCCTGTTTGACGTTTGCTCACTACCGCCATCTACTCAGTGGGTTTGCGTACCACAGCATAATTAGCATTGGGCGATTATGTTTGCGTGACGATGATTTTTATCGCATTTTGTTCCAAGTGATACGTCTGTTTGTCTGTGATAAAACCAACCAATCAACGACCTAAGCTGCATCGGTCAACTTACATACAAAAGCTCTGGATTGTACTGCCTTTATTCTATATTTTCCAGGAATAGAAATCAAACTACAACTTCTTTCCTTTTTTTTCGAAATACGCACGACAAAACCGAAACGCGAGGCACAGCTATTCTGAGGCGAGCGATCTCATCCCGGAAAATGAAGAAAAAAAAACTTGTGGTCAATTATTACCATAAAACGGTATCTTTTCGGGTTAAACAAAAATGCACAAACATTTTCTCATCACAATCCATGATGGATAACGATAACTTTGGGGCTAGACGGATCTTATTTTACTACCGTCTACCCTCGTTGGTTTGAACGACACCTTATACAAACCAACAGGGTTCATTTTTTAATTTGAACTTCTAGTAACCTTGTGGGCATTGAAAAACACACTGGTGGTAACCCTTTTTGCTGTTTTGTTTTGATTCAAACCAACGGGGGTAGACGGTATTTGTTTGGACGTTCATTCTGTGTTTTGTTTTGTGGAAACCCCGGATATTTGGATATTTAGACTTGTGTTTTCAGCTCAAACGTGGGCTCAAACCAGTGGTCACGTGTTAAAATAACTTAATCCACTAAATCACTATGAAATTTCTTTAAATACGAGATCGAAAACGATCGGCCGAATCAAAAATTGAAGAGGTAAAAAAATGACAGCCAGAAAATGTTAAGCGTCCGCGCGCGCTCACAGACTGCTGCGATCACCAAACAGATTACTACACGGAAAAACGAAAGTACCCAAAAGTGAGTTCATTCCACCCAACTTCGAGGTTGCGTGCGGGAAGCCAATTTTGAGTTGCTGGAGTCGATGTTTTGGTAGGTAGTTTGCATTTAGGCGTATACGGCCAAAGTACCTAAAGTCAAGGTTCTTTTTACTCAACCGTCAGTTAAAATTACTCAACTTTCGGTACTGTGCCACTTACTCAATTTTGGCTTCCCGCATCGAACTCTCAAAGTTGGGTTGTTTTGCTATTCACTCTCTGACAACAATAAAGAGAGCGAATGAAACAGGATGCAAAAAAGAACTCAAAAGTGAGTTTAAAAATACTCAAATTTGGGTTCTCTTGTTTTTCAGTGTAGAGGAATCGCGGAAAAAAATCGCAAAGACACGAAAAAAGCGTGACATGTAAACAAAAACACAACCGTTCGCCGGGATGAAACGGAACGCAGAATCAAAACAAAACAGCAAATAAGGTTACCAGCAGTGTGTTTTTAGACGCCTTCAGACTACACAGCAAATAATTTTGTAATATCCAGGCGCGTAATTTCTAGCGACGTATCCAATTTTGAACGTAAATTCACTCGGTTACATCGTTTTCCAACAATAATCACACTCACCATGTACACCCTAGTTGCCACCGGAAAGTGTCAACAAACCCGTTCCAGCAGATACCTAGAAACAGTATCATATTTATCACCCACCTTCCAACTCGGTGAAATAGCCGAGAGGTAAGGGATATGCCTCACAAGCAATGGATCAATGTACGAATCCATGCCAATATTTTATTTACACGCTAAGATCAGTTTACCTATTTTTCTAAAATATGGGTAAATTTAATTCAAATTTGCGTAAACTTTACGCAAATATGGGTAAATAAAACTCATATTTTGGAAAAGTGCACAACCTCATTTATAGGTAATATTAACCCATATTTGGGTTACAATTACTCATATTTGTGTCCACATTACCCATATTTGAGTTTTGTTAACCTATATTTGAGTATCATTTACGCATATTTGCGGTTGTGCACTTTTTGGAAAAAAGGTAAACTGATCTAAGCGTGTATATATGATTCATCTATCGTTCCGGTTCTAGCGATTGCTAGACCTTCTGTCAAGCTGCGGCGGCTAATTAGCTGCGTAGAAGGGATGTAATATGTACATCACTTTTACGACGTGACTGATGTGCACCGAAAATGATGTGATATCACAAGATTTTTTTTGCTGTGTAGGGGCAGGACAGATCTAACGAGAGAAAATCTGTGTTCGAAATGTTGTTCAGAATTCCTCACAGTTCCTCAGATTTTCTCCCATTCATATTAAAGTGTGATCTGGCACCAATGTCAAACTGCAAAGTGTTGCGTGTGCTGAATGAAAATTGCAGTTTTGGGGATGTCTTTCAACAAATTTTGTCGATCATTGATAAAATGAGTAACTCAGAAATCCTCAGAGTTGCTCTCGTTTGCACAGTGTCTTGCCCCTAGCCTACAGAGTTACTAGAAGCACAGAGAACAGACGAACATGCTCGAACAAAATTGCTTGAAAATCTTGTGTAAAGAAAAATCAAGCGCAGTAGCGACATCGACGGTGACTTTCCCACCTAAAAACTCCTTCTGACACCATGATGGCGCTAAATTAAGAAACATTTCACTAGCGCACCTATAAATATTTCTACTCAGAGATTGAGCTGTATTTGCTCAAATAACAAGATGTGTATGATTATTTCACTAATTCAGTAACAAAATTTGAGCAAATCATTGAAAGTTAGTTTCACTACTTTCAATTAGAAATAAGTTGAACAACAATACAATTATTATTTTCCTAGTAAATTAACACATTCTCCCAGTGAAACTATATTGGGGTGCACGCTTGGTGACACTAGCGCCAAAAGATAA
Source organism: Aedes albopictus (assembly GCF_035046485.1). Lineage (NCBI taxonomy): Eukaryota > Metazoa > Arthropoda > Insecta > Diptera > Culicidae > Aedes > Aedes albopictus. Next base: position 36,331,256 of record NC_085138.1, on the reverse strand, counting down.
AACATCGGCGAATTTGCACCGCGATTCGGAATGAGACAGCGCCGCGTAATGCCAGTTATTTCAAAACAACCGTTGCAATTCTTTACACAACTGCACTGCATGAGCTTCGACGTCTGTTCTCTGTGCTAGAAGTTCAAATTAAAAATGAACCATTTTGTCGAAAAGTAAGTTAGCATGGGATTCAAATGTAAGGGGCGCTATATTTAACACATTTCATGTAGATTGCATATAATGAAAAAATGTATTCTAAAAAAAATCAGTGTTCTGTTTTTACCATTATGAAATATTAGCCTCTACTCTCGTTTCTTGTTATGTTTGGATTGTGGAATTCAGACAAAAATTTAAAACTCCCTGGGCGATTGTGCGATATTTGCCAGAAAACCGTTCGCCAGAAAACCATTCGCCAGAATGACAAATGCCAGAAAACCATTTGCTAGAATGTACCATTTGCCAGAATACTATTTGCCCGAAAGTACCATTTGCCAGAATGTACCAATCCCCAGAATTTAATATTAAATATTAAATTCTGGGGATTGGTACATTCTGGCAAATGGTGCTTTCGGGCAAATAGAAATTTTATCCATTTCCTAAGAATTAATTTCAGACCATTAACATAAAAAACTAGCTGTACCCGGCAAACTTTGTCTTGCCTACTGCGTTTTTTTTTACGTTTCAAGTTTCTAGCCAAGACCAAGTCCCCGGTCAAAATGTATGTAAGATCGATTTTCAAAAACTCTCAAATTTTCAAAGTTTTTTTGGCTCATAAACTTTCCTTGGGTGAGAACTAACAGAACAAAACTAAGACGACCAAAATTAGACCTTCCGTTCGCAAGTTATGCGCGGTCCCACGTATGCCACTGCATTTTTATATATATAGATGTCGTCAGTTTCAATCTTTTACAATAATTTGATATGTTCACCGCTAGGATGATCTCTTGGTTCGTTTCGATAAAGAACGACTAGGGCTAGAACAACGAAAACAACTGGAAATGATTCACCGGTAGTTATTGTGCAAAGAGAAAATCGATGAAGAGATATCGATCATTACAGATACGCCTGTATGATACTAAGCTCGAGACTACGATGTAACTAGGCTATAAGTGCATAGGTCCACAAACATCTGATATAGTGAAAATACTGCTGACCGAAGTACATTAGGCCGATTGGTCTATGGTGATCACGAATCGCTATTCAATGATTATGGAACAGGAATCGGAACGGTTTCTTAAATTTGTTCGGTTTTCCAATAATTAGCTGCGACAATGATTTTTCATAAGGGCCTAACTGACTTGATCGATTTCTCTTAGTCGACTCTCTCTTTCGCTAATAACTTGATCAAAACGAACAAAATCATTATTCTTTTTGTTTCTATAGCAACATGTAGTCGTCTTCTTCGCATTTCAGCCAAAAAATCTTTGGAAAACTCAATACACATTCTGTGATAACACAAAGAGAGGATCGATGAAGAGAACTCGAAAATGTCAGTTAGGCCCAAATGAAAAATCAGTGTCGACTTCTACAATATTAATATTTCTGTATTGTTTTACCACAAACAACAATTAATGTCAAAATCTAGTCTTACTAACTAAGAAGAACAGCCTATGTTTAAAAGAAGGCAAAATTCACTAGTTGAACATCAACGGTTTCGATGCAAAAACTATTTTTATACAACTAAACTAATATCTCCCCAAGTAACCATGGTGCTGAAGCCTTTTCGCGTACAGATATACAATGTATTTAGAGCAATCATTACTTTGCATGCAACTTTAAGGTTGATTTAAAGTGGAAATGGTCAATTATAAAATCAAATTAGGATTAAGATTATACTGGTATAATCTTAGTTCAGTCGCATAATTGCCATTTTCACTTTAAATCAACCTTAAATGTTCATGTAAAGTATTAATTGTTCTAAATACACCGTATATCTGCATGCAATTAGGCTTCAGCACCGTGGTTACTTGGTTAGTTCAAATAGTGAATTTATCCTTCTTCTAAACACAGGCTGTTCTTTTTAGTTTCATTATAAGACTAGTTTTTGGCATGAATTGTTGATTATGTTTGAATCATAAAGCAATATTGGTATTGCGGAACTAATAGTTTAATTATTGAAAAAAAAAACAGATCTTAGACCCGTTTATTGTTCCTATATTTAAAAAAAGGAAAGATTCATGGTTAAAATAAAGTAGCTCCAATTATTTTAACAGCATAAAAGGAGAAAACGACAAAAAATATAGCCATTCGGCAAAATAACTTTTTGATCAAATGACATTCGACCCAACGGCCTTCAGTCGAATGCCCTAACACCATTGATATTAAGATTCTACAACAGTAGCCGGAGCGCCATTAGCCATAATACCAAAGCCCAAATATGTTAAGCTCACATATTACAATTACCGTGATAAGGGAATATATTGGTTAGAAATGGCGCAAAAAAACTAAGAAGTTCATCCAGAAAGAACAGCAGATGATTAAAAGAAGGAAAAAAACAATGCTGGAATTATTAGAATTAATTTCCTCAATAACAAGCTTTTTATAGCATTTGATCCAGTGATATTCGGCCTAATGGTAATGGCTTTCGGGCAATGACAGTCAGGCTAATGGTATAGGTGTAACCGTCACTTGAGTTATTATTTCTGTGTATTTTACTCGTTGCTTCCGAAAGGTTTTTGTTTATGATATTCGATTGACTCAAGTGTGTGATCAACAATTCCGGGTAATTTTGCTGTTTGGCACAAAAATTATTATTTAAAGAGATCATGTTATTGTTGTTGTCAAGAATAAGCTTAAAAAATTACTTTCAATTGAAAGCAGGGAATCTTTGAAAAATATAAGTAAAGCCAAAAATTCCATATCAGTAAAAGCTGGAAAGAACATCCCAGAAAGGAAAATATTTGATGAGTATGGATCAAATTTCGTCAAAATAATATTTGATCAATTGGATCCACATCATGATCAATTTCTCCACAAGACAAACTTGTGGAAATGTACTAATTGAAAAATTAATGTATTGTGAAGTTTGAAAGGTTTGATTCCACATCATTTTTTTGCTTCAGAGTGATTTGCCCTTCTTCAAACTATAGGCTTTTCTTTAAAAGTTACTCTAAAATCATTTCTTGTTTGCTCTTCCATCAGTTCCGATAATTTATTTAACTTTGGCATATTAATCTGAACAAAAATAAAATTTTACATTTTTACAATCGTTATTGTGGACCAAACAAATAAAGAACAGGATTTATTTTTCAATTAGATTTTTTTTTAAATTATCATTAGATTGGGAACACTTCTGGATTGAGAACTATGGAAAATTTCTGGGAAATGGTACTTTCTGGGGAATGGTACATTCTGGCAAATGGTTTTCTGGAAAATGGTTCTTTCTGGCAAACGGTTTTCTGGGAAATGGTATTTTCTGGCAAATGTCTTTCTGGCCAATGGCATTCTGGCAAATGGTTTTCTGGCAAATATCGCACAATCCCCTGGGCGGCTCTTCTACTTTCATGTGAGGATAGTTCAACACTATGACTCAAGAAATTTCGAAAATTACCAGAAACACTAATAATAAGCATCAAAGTTAAGAGAAAATCACTGATGTTTGGGCTACTGTTGATGTTTATAAACAATTGAACAAATGATGCAGGAAGCCATATTTGTGTATATGTATGCGAGGTTACGTCAAAAGAACTCAAATTTGGATAGTTTGGCGGTTGCGTGAACGCAGTTTGGCTCGATTTGTGCTTCTAAAGTTTGTATACGGAAATGAAATGGAATTTCTGGATGTTTCACCTTGACACTTACAGGTTTCGCGCAGGGGGAATGACACTTCCTGTGCTAACCGGAAAAATCCGCATTTATCCGTAGCTAACCGTCGTTAACTACGTCTAACTGCTGCTCAGTTAGCCGCGGTTAGCGACGGTTAGGAACGAATAAATTTGGATTTTCCGGTTAGAAAAGGATGTCATTCCCCTTGGTTTTACGGGAATCTCATTTGCTCTTACCTCGGTGAACTCGAGGATGAATTTCTAGTTGAAGGTCCTGGTTGTTGTTCGTCCACGCAGTCCGTTGGTTTGAAGGGGTTTTGTTTCTGGCTGTGTGTTGATGTCATCTTGTAATTGTATTCTAAATTCGGCCCAGTCACACCTGAAATATGAAAAAAAAAAACAACTTCCATTACTGATTCTCACGGCTGACAAAGATTTACATTGAACGCCTGGGAACGAATCTACTTCTGGACTTCTGTACGAATTTATGCTGGCCTGCTTTCTCTCACACGCTCGTTGAAAACTACTCTCAGGTGAGTAGAACTCGACTCACTTTTCGATTTCATTGAAAATTTAAAAAAGAGAGTGACAGCATTCTTCCGAACTGAGTGATTTTTCACTCACTTGTTTGAGTTTGGGACTATACTCTTTTTTGAGTAACTTGGCATTTTTTACAAAGTGAGCAGTTTTTCACTCACCCGCTCAAATTTATGGCAGAATTCTATTTTTGAGTAACGTCATTCAAATTTCGTGCCGGTAACCGCCATTCTATTTTTTTCCAAAGTTCAGGCCTCTTGCCAATTAAATTATATTACTTAAATATCTCTTCGTGAAAATCTTCTTAACTATGGAAAACCCCATCTGTTGTTCAGCAGGTAATTTTATCTTATTATCCAAGTGTCGAAATAACATCTTTGATATAAAATAAATTATTACAGATATTCATTCAAATGGACGACAGGCAGGCAGCATTTTTGATTCCAAAGATGTAGGAATTTACTCTATCTTTCTAAAACCAAACAATCATGTAAGTAAGTTGAATCACAGAGAACAGACGTCTATGCTCATGAAGTGGAGTTGTGTAAAGAATTGCAACGGTTGTTTTGAAATAACTGGCAATGTGGCCATTAAGCGGCGCTGTCACATTTCGAATCGCGGTGCAAATTCTCCGATGTTTTATCTTTTGGCGCTAGTGTCGCCAAGTGTGCACCCCAATATAGTTCCACCCAGAGAATGTGTGAATTTACTAGGGAAATAATAATTGTATTGTTGTTCAACTCATTTCTAATTCAAAGTGGTGAAACTCATGTTCAATGGTTCACTCAAATTGTGTTGCTGAATTAGTGAAACAATCATACACATCTTGTTATTTGAACAAATAAAGCTCAATCTCTGAGTTGGAATATTTAAAAGTGCGCTAGTGAAATATTTCTTAATTAAGCGCCATCATGGTGTCGGATGGAGTTTTTAGGTGGGAAAGTCACCGTCGATGTCGCTACTGCGCTTGATTTTTCTTTACACAAGATTTTCAAGCAATTTTGTTCGAGCATGTTCGTCTGTTCTCTGTGGTTGAATCATTTCTCTGTATGCACAAAATAAATTTAAAAAAATCTTAAAATGCTTTCAGTTAAATGCATGCGTCGGAGTATCCCGAGCACCGCATTTACAGCGCTAGATCACTGAGAGATCACCGCAACCACGAAGGATCTTGTGGATCTACGAAGGATTGTTAGATATATTTTACATCGAACTTTGTATAAAAATTGATAATTAAATAAATGTTCGTTTTTGTTGCTTTCCTAATTTTCTTTTTGATTTATTTCATGGTAGAAAAAGCGAAAAAACAAATTTGACGTCTACTCACTTTTTAAATTTGCGATTTTACAAGTTACTCACTTTCTACTCACTTTTGATAAAAGCAAAAGTTACTCTAATACCCCAGACAGACATGTGATACGAGTGTGATTCCTGTACAACGGTACGCAGTGTCAAGAAAATTCTAACAAGACTGACTTGAACTTAGAGAATTTTCAGTATGGCACTCATTTCAAGCGTAATTGTACAGTGATTCTTGTATCACATGTGTGTCATAAGTATAAAGTGAGTATAAGCAGATTACTCTATTTTGAGCTGATGCACTTTGTATCAAAGTGAGTCGAATTCTACTCACTTTAGAGTAGTTTTCAACGAGCGTGCAGACAATTTTGTCGTTTGAGCGGTTTCGCTCAGCTCAAACGTCAAACTTTCTGTAAGCATGCCAGCAAAAATGCTGTTTAACTTCGACCACAGAGAACAGACGAATATGCTCGAACAAAATTGCTAGGAAATCTTGTGTAAAGAAAAATTAAGCGCAGTAGCGACAACCACAGAGAACAGACGAACATGCTCGAACAAAATTGCTTGAAAATCTTGTGTAAAGAAAAATCAAGCGCAGTAGCGACATCGACGGTGACTTTCCCACCTAAAAACTCCTTCCGACACCATGATGGCGCTAAATTAAGAAATATTTCACTCGCGCACCTTTGAATATTCCTACTCAGAGATTAAGCTGCATTTGCTCAAATAACAAGATGTGTATACACGCTAAGAAAATGTTACTCTAAATTGAGTAAGATTCACACAAATCTGAGCTAAACTGGAACAGCTCAAAAAATGAGTAAATTGCATTTCCAGCGATAGCGCTGGACCAAGTGCAAAAATCCAAATGGTGTAAGCCGTATAATATTCTTCGCATCATCAAGAATATTATACGGCTTAAACTGATGAGATTTTCGCACTTGGGCCAGCGCTAGCGCTGGACAAAAAATTTACTCAATTTTGAGTTGTCCCACTTTAGCTCAGTTTTGTGTGAATTTCCTGACCGTGTAGGGAAATAAAAATTGTATTGTTGTTTAACTCATTTCTAATTGAAAGTGGTAAAACTGATTTTCAATACACGGTCAGGAAATTCACACAAAACTGAGCTACACGCTAAGAAAAAGTTACTCTAAAATGAGTAAGATTCACACAAAACTGAGCTAAACTGGAACAGCTCAAAAAATGAGTAAATTGCATTTCCAGCGATAGCGCTAGCCCAAGTGCAAAAATCCAACTGGTTTAAGCCGTATAATATTCTTCACATCAGCAAGAATATTATACAGCTTAAACTGATGAGATTTTCGCACTTGGGCCAGCGCTAGCGCTGGAAAAAAAATTTACTCAATTTTGAGTTGTCCCACTTTAGCTCAGTTTTGTGTGAATTTTCTGACCGTGTAAAGTGGGACAACTCAAAATTGAGTAAATTTTTTGTCCAGCGCTAGCGCTGGCCCAAGTGCGAAAATCTCATCAGTTTAAGCCGTATAATATTCTTGATGATGCGAAGAATATTATACGGCTTACACCAGTTGGATTTTTGCACTTGGTCCAGCGCTATCACTGGAAATGCAATTTACTCATTTTTTGAGCTGTTCCAGTTTAGCTCAGTTTTGTGTGAATCTTACTCAATTTAGGGTAACATTTTCTTAGCGTGTACACGGTCAGAAAATTCACACAAAACTGAGCTAAAGTGGGACAACTCAAAATTGAGTAAATTTTTCTTCCAGCGATAGCGCTGGCCCAAGTGCGAAAATCTCATCAGTTTAAGTCGTATAATATTTTTGCCGATGTGAAGAATATTATTCGGCCTAAATTGGTTGGATTTTTGCACTTGGGCCAGCGCTATCGCTGGAAATGCAATTTACTCATTTTTTGAGCTGTTCCAGTTTAGCTCAGTTTTGTGTGAATCTTACTCATTTTAGAGTAACATTTTCTTAGCGTGCACGGTCAGGAAATTCACACACGGTCAGGAAATTCACACAAAACTGAGCTAAAGTGGGACAACTCAAAATTGAGTAAATTTTTTTTCCAGCGCTAGCGCTGGCCCAAGTGCAACAATCTCATCAGTTTAAGCTGTATAATATTCTTGCTGATGTGAAGAATATTATACGGCTTTAATTGGTTGGATTTTTGCACTTGGGCCAGCGCTATCGATGGAAATGCAATTTACTCATTTTTTGAGCTGTTCCAGTTTAGCTCAGTTTTGTGTGAATCTTACTCATTTTAGAGTAACTTTTTCTTAGCGTGCACAAAACTGAGCTAAAGTGCACGCTAAGAAAATGTTACTCTAAATTGAGTAAGATTCACACAAAACTGAGCTAAACTGGAACAGCTCAAAAAATGAGTAAATTGCATTTCCAGCGATAGCGCTGGCCCAACTGCAAAAATCCAACCAATTTAAGCCGTATAATATTCTTCACATCAGCAAGAATATTATACAGCTTAAACTGATGAGATTTTCGCACTTGGGCCAGCGCTATCGCTGGAAAAAAAAATTACTCAATTTTGAGTTGTCCCACTTTAGCTCAGTTTTGTGTGAATTTTCTGACCGTGTATAATATTCTTCGCATCATCAAGAATATTATACGGCTTAAGGGCGGACGGGACGGTCGGGGAAATATCCGCCATTGCTCTGTTGCTACTAAGATGGTAATCTCAGATTCTACTTCATATTTTGCAACAAAAACCTATCACTGTGTATGCTCACTTGCAGCACAGAGAACAGACGAACATGCTCGAACAAAATTTCCTCAAAATGTTGTGTAAAGAAAAAAAACAAGCTCACTAGCGATGTCGACGGTGACTTCCCCACCTAAAAACTCATTTCGACACCATGATGGCGCTTACTTACGAAATATTTCACTAGTGCACCTTCAAATTTCCTAACTCAGAGAATGAGCTGTATTTGCTCAAATAACAATAAGCATATTGTTGATACACTAATTTTACAACAAAATTTAAGCAACCCATTGACAATTAGTTTCATTATTTTCAATGAGAAATAAGTTAAACGAGAATTCAATTTTTGTTTTCCTAGTAAAACCAACGCATTCTCTTGGTGGAACTATACTAGGGTGCACATCTGACGACACTAGCGCCAAAAGGTAAAACAACGGCAAATTTGTACCCCGATTCGAAATGTGACAGCGCCGCGCTACGGCCACACTGCCAGTTATTTCAAAACAACCGTTGCAATGCTTTACACAACCACACTTCATGAGCTTCGACGTCTGTTCTCTGTGCTTGCAGTGCATATGCTGATTGTTTTTCAGCATCTTCAGTGCGATAGAACTCGAGATTACCATCTTCTAAATCGCGAGGCAAATTGTTAGAAAGAGAGGCAAGATAGGAAAAATAACACGGCGTCCCGTTTCACCTTAAACTGATGAGATTTTCGCACTTGGGCCAGCGCTAGCGCTGGACAAAAAATTTACTCAATTTTGAGTTGTCCCACTTTAGCTCAGTTTTGTGTGAATTTCCTGACCGTGTATTGAAAATCAGTTTTACCACTTTCAATTAGAAATGAGTTAAACAACAATACAATTTTTATTTCCCTACACGGTCAGGAAATTCACACAAAACTGAGCTAAAGTGGGACAACTCAAAATTGAGTAAATTTTTTGTCCAGCGCTAGCGCTGGCCCAAGTGCGAAAATCTCATCAGTTTAAGCCGTATAATATTCTTGATGATGCGAAGAATATTATACGGCTTACACCAGTTGGATTTTTGCACTTGGTCCAGCGCTATCGCTGGAAATGCAATTTACTCATTTTTTGAGCTGTTCCAGTTTAGCTCAGTTTTGTGTGAATCTTACTCAATTTAGAGTAACATTTTCTTAGCGTGTACACGGTCAGAAAATTCACACAAAACTGAGCTAAAGTGGGACAACTCAAAATTGAGTAAATTTTTTTTCCAGCGCTTGCGCTGGCCCAAGTGCGAAAATCTCATCAGTTTAAGCTGTATAATATTCTTGCTGATGTGAAGAATATTATACGGCTTAAATTGGTTGGATTTTTGCACTTGAGCCAGCGTTATCGCTAGAAATGCAATTTACTCATTTTTTGAGCTGTTCCAGTTTAGCTCAGTTTTGTGTGAATCTTACTCATTTTAGAGTAACATTTTCTTAGCGTGTAGCGCTGGACCAAGTGCAAAAATCCACACGCTACACGCTAAGAAAATGTTACTCTAAAATGAGTAAGATTCACACAAAACTGAGCTAAACTGGAACAGCTCAAAAAATGAGTAAATTGCATTTCCATCGATAGCGCTGACCCAAGTGCAAAAGTCCAACCAATTTAAGCCGTATAATATTCTTCACATCAGCAAGAATATTATACAGCTTAAACTGAAAAGATTTTCGCACTTGAGCCAGCGCAAGCGCTGGAAAAAAAATTTACTCAATTTTGAGTTGTCCCACTTTAGCTCAGTTTTGTGTGAATTTTCTGACCGTGTACACGCTAAGAAAATGTTACTCTAAAATGAGTAAGATTCACACAAAACTGAGCTAAACTGGAACAGCTCAAAAAATGAGTAAATTGCATTTCCATCGATAGCGCTGGCCCAAGTGCAAAAATCCAACCAATTTAAGCCGTATAATATTCTTCACATCAGCAAGAATATTATACAGCTTAAACGGATGAGATTTTCGCACTTGAGCCAGCGCAAGCGCTGGAAAAAAAATTACTCAATTTTGAGTTGTCCCGCTTTAGCTCAGTTTTGTGTGCACGGTCAGGAAATTCACACAAAACTGAGCTAAAGTGGGACAACTCAAAATTGAGTAAATTTTTTTCCCAGCGCTAGCGCTGGCCCAAGTGCAAAAATCTCATCAGTTTAAGCCGTACACGCTAAGAAAATGTTACTCTAAATTGAGTAAGATTCACACAAAACTGAGCTAAACTGGAACAGCTCAAAAAATGAGTAAATTGCATTTCCAGTGATAGCGCTGGACCAAGTGCAAAAATCCAACTGGTGTAAGCCGTATAATATTCTTCGCATCATCAAGAATATTATACGGCTTAAACTGATGAGATTTTCGCACTTGGGCCAGCGCTAGCGCTGGACAAAAAATTTACTCAATTTTGAGTTGTCCCACTTTAGCTCAGTTTTGTGTGAATTTCCTGACCGTGTATAATATTCTTGATGATGCGAAGAATATTATACGGCTTACACCAGTTGGATTTTTGCACTTGGTCCAGCGCTATCGCTGGAAATGCAATTTACTCATTTTTTGAGCTGTTCCAGTTTAGCTCAGTTTTGTGTGAATCTTACTCAATTTAGAGTAACATTTTCTTAGCGTGTAGTGCACGGTCAGAAAATTCACACAAAACTGAGCTAAAGTGGGACAACTCAAAATTGAGTAAATTTTTTTTCCAGCGCTTGCGCTGGCTCAAGTGCGAAAATCTCATCCGTTTAAGCTGTATAATATTCTTGCTGATGTGAAGAATATTATACGGCTTAAATTGGTTGGATTTTTGCACTTGGGCCAGCGCTATCGATGGAAATGCAATTTACTCATTTTTTGAGCTGTTCCAGTTTAGCTCAGTTTTGTGTGAATCTTACTCATTTTAGAGTAACTTTTTCTTAGCGTGTACCCCTATTAGAAATGTGACAGCGCCGCGTAATGGCCACATTCCCAGTTATTTCAAAACAATCGTTGCAATGCTTTACACAACCGCGCTGCATGAGCTTGGACGTCTGTTCTCTGTGAGCATGTGAGTTATAATCTTGTTCGGATCTAGATGTTATCACAGAGAACAGACGAACATGCTCGAACAAAATTTCCTCAAAATGTTGGGTAAAGAAAAAAAAAAACAAACACAGTAGCGACATAGACGGTGACATTCCCATTTAAAAACGCATGTCGACACTATGATGAAGCTTACTCACGAAATATTTCACTAGCGCATCTTTGAATTTTCCAACTCAGAACCTGAGCCTAATTTGCTCTAATAGCAATAGGCATATTGTTATTACACTAATTTAACAACAAAATGTAAGCAACCCATTGGCAATTAGTTTCATTATTTCCAATAAGAAACAAGTTGAATAAGAATTCAATTATTGTTTTCCAAGTAAAATCAACACATTCTCTTGGTGGAACTATACTAGGGTGCACACCTAGCAACACTTGTGCCTAAAGGTAAAAAACGGCAAATTTGTACCCCTACACGCTAAGAAAAAGTTACTCTAAAATGAGTAAGATTCACACAAAACTGAGCTAAACTGGAACAGCTCAAAAAATGAGTAAATTGCATTTCCAGCGATAGCGCTGGCCCAAGTGCAAAAATCTAACCAATTTAAGCCGTATAATAATCTTCACATCAGCAAGAATATTATACGACTCAAACTGATGAGATTTTTGCACTTGGGCCAGCGCTATCGCTGGAAATAAAATTTACTCATTTTTGAGTTGTCCCACTTTAGCTCGAAAATGAGTGAATTTTCTGACCGTGTATTGGAAATGTGACAGCGCCGCGTAATGGCAACATTCCCAGTTATTTCAAAACAACCGTTGCAATGCTTTACACAAACGCACTTCATGAGCTTGGGCGTCTGTTCTCTGTGATGTTATTTTTTTCTCATTGAACAGTCACATTTTCGAATTGCACAAAAAGTCCAGCATATATGACGGGGCCCTTTTGTTACATTCGATCCATCATAATTTTACAGGTTTTGTTCGTACGATTTACTTTACGCTATTGGAATTACACCTTCCCATGTTTGTTGCTTACCAAGAAATATAGGATTAAATTTTCGGATAAATCACAGAGAACAGACGAACATGCTCGAACAAAATTGCTTGAAAATCTTGTGTAAAGAAAAAACAAGCTCAGTAGCGACATCGACGGTGACTTTCCCACTCAAAAACTTGTTTCGACGCGTTTTCTAAAGAAATATTTCACTAGCGCACCTTTAAATTTTCCTACCCAGATTCTGAGCTGTATTTGCTCAAATAACAAGATGTTTATGATTATTTCATTAATCCAGCTACAAAATTTGAGCAACCCATTGATAATTTGTTTCATTATTTTCAATTAGAAACAAGTTGAACAATAATTTAATTTTTGTTTTCAAGTAAAACCACTACATTCTCTTGGTGGAACTATACTAGGGTGCACACTTGGTGACACTAGCGCCAAAAGGTAAAACAACGGCAAATTTGTACCCCGATTCGAAATTTGACAGCGCCGCGTAATGGCCACATTCCCAGTTATTTCAAAACAACCGTTGCAATGCTTTACACAATAGCACTACATGAGCTTGGACGTCTGTTCTCTGTGGATAAATATTGTCGGGCCGCCACCAAACCGGACGTCGCACAATCAAGTCGCGACGCGACCCAACTCGCGACGTTTTTAAATCATGTCAAATGTAGTGCGCAACCTTCCCGTTGTTGTCAGCAACACAGCGCACTAGATGCGAAACAGTTGCGAAACTGGTGGACCAAGAAAATGGCAAATTTTGATTGAATGTCTGTCTTGATTCCAACCGGATAGACAATACCTCATTTACGCTTACACGCCACACTAGTAACCACTAGATTGTTTTAAAATGTGAATATTCTTGGTTTTCATACGTAGTCCGCAAAGCCCCTCCGATTACCAAGTAGTATGCCGGCCCTGAGACATAGCTCGAGGGGTCTCATGCTACTGAGCTTTTTTCCGGGAGTAATTTTGGAGCCACTGTGGCTGTGGAGCAGCCCTGTAGTTACAAAAACATGAATAAACGGGATTTGGATGACAAAAAAATCCGAATTAAAAAGGTGTGTTTATCAAAGGCTTTGAAAGCAATTAGATAAAAAGCGGTCTATCACTCGGAGGTTTGCAAGGTGATAGCTATCATTTTTGGATTTACAGTTATGTGGAAAAATAAACGATGATAAGCCGTATCTCGACCTGGCTTCCTGTTCTGCATTATCTTATCAAAAACGGCAATGCGAGACGCGTCGAAGGCAGTTACGTATTGTAACGTTCGGAGAAATGCAATAAATCACATAGTTGAAGCGAAGTTTTGATGTTATTATTCGAAAGTGAAATCGCTTGAAGCAAAAGTTCACAGTATTAACGTAAACAGGCCTGTTAACTTTTTCAAAAATGATCTCTGATTCTCAAGTCCACCCGCATATTTTGATTGGCATGCTAAAAGAAGTAACTGGTCAAAATTTCAGCCAAATCCATTGAAATTAAGTGGCGCATCAAATCAATTTTGTGTTTTTCGACTATTTTCGAACTTCACAAAATCATAACTACACTAAAACTTGTCAAAAATTAATTCTATCGGCAGAAATTGAAAGATGTACTTGATTGCTACAAGTTCTCCAAACAACGTATCCCAATAAAATTAAAGGAAGCAGTGGGAAGCATATGTAATTATCACATTTGTAATCAGAAAAACCTTATAAAGTTGATTTTTTGATAGATTAGCTTCTGGAACACCCTAATATACGTAATACACGGTGTGCTGTGTAGAACAACTTTATAACAAAAAAATAAGTAAGTCTGAAATTTTGCCCTATGGTACTTTGGACCATTCCCTTCAATTTGATGGGTCTGTAGAAAACATCCATCGGGGGGTCTAGAACAAAAAAATTTTTTGAAGATTTTTTTTTGCAAAAAGTGTTAGAAGCGCATGTTGTAAATCATTGCATTTCCTACAAATAGTCACAATTTTTTGTCTTTAAAGTTAGAACCTTAAAATTTTTAGACGTTTTGAAGTAGTATACATAGTTGACTAAGTAAAAATTTCATTGACATATGTTGAATGGTTTTCAAATAATAGTAAAAATATCAAACGCATTGTAAAATACTAAGCTTAGTAGCAAATGTCCAACAAAATATTTATAAGTTTTATATAAAAAATTAGAAAAAAAATATTTAGTTCGAAGCACCTCGAGTCATTATGCTTGAGGTGATGTGAATACTTGTTTTTCAAATGTTGAACAGATATATAGTCAATTAAATTATAGGAAAACACTCACGCTGTCAATATGTAGCTTTCCACTGAAAGTATTTATTATTCATTTCATGAACGTGTTTTTGTCTCATGTTCATTTTTTTCCATTTTTTTAATGATCAAGGTCATATATAAGTACTAAATCGTGGGCGTAAGGCTTAAGGGAAGCGTGGCGCAAAGATTTTGATTACAAAAAACCTGCTTGTTATTTTTTTTGCAAGATATAGCTTTATGTTGAAAATATCCTGTTAACAAACGACAGACCCAACAATTATCAATAACTCTTCCTCAAACACATAAAATATTTGTTGAGACATCATGCAAATTGATTAGACTATTGAAATCGGAGTTTGCAAATTGGTTTACATAGGCTTTATGCTAAAAAGCCTAATTTTCGTTCTAAATGAAGAAACATTTTTAATAAGTACTTATTCCATTCCTTCAGCTATACTTTCAGAACTTATTATCAGTTATTTGTTACTTAATGGCGGCATAAGCAATAAGCATCCTTTTGCCATTAAGTTCAAAAACAAACTAAAGTTTAGGTTGAACAGCTATGTCAAGTATCATGGAATAATCCGGATAATGTCTAGTATCGTAAGGTCGCCCTTGATCGAATATTGCTCAAAAAAGCTTAGTTCAAAAAATGCCCAAAAGTAATGTTATTTAGAGGTCTTTAACAAACCTTGCATGTTCTTATGCTTTGACTATAGTAGAATACTCTTTAATTCTGAGACGGTTAGACATTTATAAAAGATAGTTTAGTTTCTATACTTTTTCCTCAAAACAGAGATATTGCCTAATCATCGAGTTCTTTTCCTGGCTTACCTAAAAATTTTCAAATTATTTAATTTTATTTTCAAAGAAGGCCGACATGCTCAGCAATCATAATTATTGTGTTTATGATACGTAATAGAGGCATACTTTGGTATAATAGTGAGAACAGATTTCTTCTGTTCTTCCTCTGTGTCTCAAAAAAAATCATTCTTCTAATAACTTAAAAAAGATTTCTCAAATGTTTCATGTTTCGTGTTGTCAAATTTGTTTTCAAAGCTCGTCGTTTTTGATCGTTTGGCGCTCGTGTTGCTTTGTGGGCTAGTGTATTTTAACACTGAACACTGCCATCGTGGGGTCAAATCGACTTTATGTGTGGGGCAGTCTCCGTTGGTGGCGTTGAGGTACACTTAAATCCTTTACACACGATTTCGACGTATTTTTGTTCGAGCTTAAATGTCTGTTCTCTGTGGTTGAATTATTTAACCTGTGAAAGAGTTGTACAGCTTTTTTGAGATATGATCATTTGGTAAATAAACGCCTGTTGACCTTTTTAATTATGAATGTTCATGTCACATAATTATGAAGAATTCTCAGTCATACTTCAGTGGGCTGGTCTTTTATGGGGAATGTTGAAGACAACTAATTATGGAAATAAGGGTTTATAGGTTACCAGGTTATGTAAAATATCCTTATTAATGAGATTTAACATACAAGATGTAAGCTGTGGAGCATGACTGGGAAATTGTAATGCTTTGATTTATGGAGAAAGCCAGTATATCAAGAAAGCTGGCACAATCACTAACAATTATCTCAAAACACAAGCATGCGATCATGAAACAATGTATGTAGGGCTTTTAGGTTGTAATTTTATCTAAAAGTAATCCTAATAATCGAAGTATCCCATTTGCAAACATAAAATATGACAGTGCTATGAAGACAACATCGCCACATTGTTGATGCAAATTATAATCTCGTAATGGAGAGGTCCGTTTACTGCTCTCTAGTGACCAAACTATTTAAGCCAGGTTAGAACAATGTTCAGCAAAGTTTTAGAAAAAAGACATGCGAAGAAAACCTCCATACATTGTTTTTTGATACAATGCCTGTGAAACGAATTAACTGCAAGTGAATGATTCGTTGTTTAAGCTATTGGCCCCATCTTTCGTAACATTCACAAAAAAAAAAAATCAAAAAAAATTTTACTCTAGGCTTCCCGACAGATTTTTTCGACTTTACTCTTAAATTGATGAAGAATATCTGTACTTTCTTATGGCAAAAATTCAGACTTACTTATTTTTTTGTTTTAAAGTTGCTCTATAAACACATCGTGAATAAGTTGAAAATTTTAAAACGGCTTCATATTCTCCGATGTTTTGTGGTTATTTGCTTCTTTGACATCAATGCTGTAGGAATGGATTAAGGTGATACGGGACGCTGTGTTATTTTTCCTATCTTCCCTCTCTTTCTAACAATTTGCCTCGCGATTTTGAAGATGGTAATCTCGATTTCTATCGCACTGAAGAGGCTGAAAATCAATCAGCATATGCACTGCAAACACAGAGAACAGACGTCCAAGCTCATGTAGTGCTATTGTGTAAAGAATTGCAACGGTTGTTTTGAAATAACTGGGAATGTGGCCATTACGCGGCGCTGTCAAATTTCGAATCGGGGTACAAATTTGCCGTTGTTTTACCTTTTGGCGCTAGTGTCACCAAGTGTGCACCCTAGTATAGTTTCACCAGAGAATGTGGTGGTTTTACTTGGAAAACAAAAATTGAATTATTGTCCAACTTGTTTCTAATTGAAAATAATGAAACTAATAATCAATGAGTTGCTCAAATATTGTAGCTGGATTAATGAAATAATCATAAACATCTTGTTATTTGAGCAAATACAGCTCAGAATTTGAGTAGGAAAATTTGAAGGTGCGCTAGTGAAATATTTCTTTAGAAAACGCCATCATGGTGTCGAAACAAGTTTTTGAGTGGGAAAGTCACCGTCGATGTCGCTACTGAGCTTGTTTTTTCTTTACACAAGATTTTCAAGCAATTTTGTTCGAGCATGTTCGTCTGTTCTCTGTGCTGCAAATGAGCATACACAATGATAAGTTTTCGTTGCAAAATATGAAGTAGAATCCGAGATTACCATCTTAGTAGTAACAGAGCAATGGCGAATATTTCCTCGGGCGTCCCGTTCGTCCTTAACTACATTGGCTGTTTTCCTACTCTCCGCATCGACCAATGTGGCTCTACACGCTAAGAAAAAGTTACTCTAAAATGAGTAAGATTCACACAAAACTGAGCTAAACTGGAACAGCTCAAAAAATGAGTAAATTGCATTTCCAGCGATAGCGCTGGCCCAAGTACAAAAATCCAACCAATTTAAGCCGTATAATATTCTTCACATCAGCAAGAATATTATACAGCTTAAACTGATGAGATTTTCGCACTTGGGCCAGCGCTACACGCTAAGAAAATGTTACTCTAAATTGAGTAAGATTCACACAAAACTGAGCTAAACTGGAACAGCTCAAAAAATGAGTAAATTGCATTTCCAGCGATAGCGCTGGACCAAGTGCAAAAATCCAACTGGTGTAAGCCGTATAATATTCTTCGCATCATCAAGAATATTATACGGCTTAAACTGATGAGATTTTCGCACTTGGGCCAGCGCTAGCGCTGGACAAAAAATTTACTCAATTTTGAGTTGTCCCACTTTAGCTCAGTTTTGTGTGAATTTCCTGACCGTGTAGCGCTGGAAAAAAAATTTACTCAATTTTGAGTTGTCCCACTTTAGCTCAGTTTTGTGTGAATTTTCTGACCGTGTAGCTTCTATGCGCGAAAAATCGCTAAAAGTAAATCGCAAAATTATTGTATGGCGAATAGCATCTAAAGGCAAATTTCTCAAAGTGGAATACATTATTCGAAAAAATATTTTGTAGTGGTTGTGCACAATGGTGACCACTATTAAGCCTACCAAATATTTTTTCGGGAAAAGCTTTCTATTTCAAGTAATTCAAGTTAAGATGCTTTTCGCCATACAAAATAAAATGGATTTACTCCTGCTGATCAACTGTGGCTGCTCGCAAAGCGGGTACACAGAGAACAGACGTCCAAGCTCATGTAGTGCTATTGTGTAAAGAATTGCAACGGTTGTTTTGAAATAACTGGGAATGTGGCCATTACGCGGCGCTGTCAAATTTCGAATCGGGGTACAAAATTGCCGTTATTTTACCTTTTGGCGCTAGTGTCACCAAGTGTGCACCCTAGTATAGTTCCACTAAGAGAATGTGGTGGTTTTACTTGGAAAACAAAAATTGAATTATTGTTCAACTTGTTTCTAATTGAAAATAATGAAACTAATAATCAATGAGTTGCTCAAATGTTGTAGCTGGATTAATGAAATAATCATAAACATCTTGTTATTTGAGCAAATACAGCTCAGAATTTGAGTAGGAAAATTTGAAGGTGCGCTAGTGAAATATTTCTTTAGAAAACGCCATCATGGTGTCGAAACAAGTTTTTGAGTGGGAAAGTCACCGTCGATGTCGCTACTGAGCTTGTTTTTTCTTTACACAAGATTTTCAAGCAATTTTGTTCGAGCATGTTCGTCTGTTCTCTGTGGCGGGTAGTCCATTGAGCAAAAATTACTTAATTTCGAGAAAACCAAATGTATCCTAAGCACTGGCGTAGCCACGGGGGGGGGGGGTTTTAGGGTTAAAACCCCCCCCAGAGCCAAAATTTGTGGAACAAATTTTCAGTATAAAGCGCTTTACGACGAAAAAATTTTTGGCTGCGCCGCTATTTTCAAACTACGGATACAATTGCTCATTAATGTTTACAAAATGTAAGTGTCAAATCAAAAAAAGTATCATTGACCGTTGAAAACCCCTCCCAGAGACAATTTCTGGCTACGCCACTGATCCTAAGAACTACACGGTAAAAAATCTGCACTGTGATATGAACTGATTGGCACTTGAATTCGCACTACTGTTCAATCAGTTTGTTATCAATTACATATCATTTGACAAAGAACATCCAATGCATTTTCAATTTTAATGGAGCTTCACATCAATTCGTTGTTGACAATGTTTTGATTTCAAAACAAGAATTAAAAAAAAAATATGTTCAGCCGCAGCTAGATTCGATACCAGGTCCTTCAGAGTCACGATCAACTGTTTTACCACTACACTACTTCACATCTGTTGGAGAGGTGTGAATCGAAGCGAAGCACTTTCTACCACCTGTCATCTATATTTACTTTCATGCCCAAAACAGTCATTACCAAATCAAAAGCTTTTCACTTTGGATCGTATTGCTTTTAACAGTAGTGCAAATCGAAGGGATTTTCAGTTGATTTCTCCGGTGGGTTTGTTTTGGTCCTCAAATCAACACTGACAGCATTGCGATCTGAATGGAAAAGCATTTCTGATCATGTTGATAAGGAAATTGAATAGTTAAGGGATTTTTCCCTTACATCGAGCGGGCACAATTTTTACCGTGTAGCTTTTTGGGGCAATCACGCTGTGGCGCCATTTCCTTCAATACCAGCTGCTTTGTTTATTTTGAGCGGATGAATGGCCAATTTCCATGAGCGTCTCCGGCTGCATTGTCGTAGTCGTTTCCGTTGTTGCCTTGGTCTAACATGTGTACATTCTCCTCGCCATTCAGGCACTCATCGAAGTTTTGCTTTCACTTTTCAATTACATCACAGAGAACAGTGAGCAAATAAAGATCAATCTCTAAGTAGGAATATTTGAAGGTGCGCTATTGAAATATTTCTTAATTTAGCGCCATCATGGTGTCAGAAAGAGTTTTTAGGTGGGAATGTCACCGTCGATGTCGCTACCGTGTTCGTTTTTTCTTTACATAAGATTTTCAAGCAATTTTGTTCGAGCATGTTCGTCTGTTCTCTGTGATTACATCACTCTCACTGTTAAGCGAACACTTCTTGTAATATATTAAACCAACGCACCACAATGAGCAAGAATAAAATAAAAATTTCACTTTCGCTATGAGATTTGTGCATCAGATGTTCTGGTTCAATGTTGAACAGGAATTTTCAGACGTTTGTCCTTAGTCCAAAGCTCTCTCTTTTGAAAGCTGCCACGATAGTCAAAAAATGCAAAAAAAACACTATTTTCACGTGAAAGTCAGAGAATTGCTATAGCTGTTCTCCGGTTTTTACTCTCAAATATCCATTTCACAAGTAAAAACTCTTAGACAAACTTTGAGAATTAAGTAATCATAACTTACGTCGCTCGTCAACTGTTAATCCTTTTTGCACTAATCACCAAAAAATGGTTTCACTTCGAACTGATTACTCTTTCTGAACTTGGTGCAGCTTTCGGGATAACTAGCAACAGACTGAACCAGACGTACCTAGTTTTATACCATTGCGTTATCATTGATACGGAAAATAAGGGGCGTGATAAAATGTGATAGAGAATTTTATGCACGCAAATCCTCGTTGGTGTAGATAAGAGGGGGCAAGTTTCCACCCTAACCACAGAGCCCTAACTCTTATTTTAGATTGCACTAGATACGCAAAAATAATCCATACCTGCAATGATCTAACCAAGAACATAGAGAACAGACGTCCAAGCTCATGAAGTGCAGTTGTGTAAAGAATTGCAACGGTTGTTTTGAAATAACTGGCATGTGGCGTAATGGCCACATACGCGGCGCTGTCACATTTCGAATCGCGGTGCAAATTCGCCGATGTTTTATTTATCTTTTGGCGCTAGTGTCGCCAACTGTGCACCCCAATAGGCAAATTTGACGGAAGCTAACGATCCCTCCGCATCTGGTGGCAGGAATGAGAACCCTATGAAAAGAGTGACTCCTCCAAAATTTGCCATGGCGCAGCATCACAGAGAACAGACGTCCAAGCTCATGTAGTGCTATTGTGTAAAGAATTGCAACGGTTGTTTTGAAATAACTGGGAATGTGGCCATTACGCGGCGCTGTCAAATTTCGAATCGGGGTACAAAATTGCCGTTATTTTACCTTTTGGCGCTAGTGTCACCAAGTGTGCACCCTAGTATAGTTCCACTAAGAGAATGTGGTGGTTTTACTTGGAAAACAAAAATTGAATTATTGTTCAACTTGTTTCTAATTGAAAATAATGAAACTAATAATCAATGAGTTGCTCAAATGTTGTAGCTGGATTAATGAAATAATCATAAACATCTTGTTATTTGAGCAAATACAGCTCAGAATTTGAGTAGGAAAATTTGAAGGTGCGCTAGTGAAATATTTCTTTAGAAAACGCCATCATGGTGTCGAAACAAGTTTTTGAGTGGGAAAGTCACCGTCGATGTCGCTACTGAGCTTGTTTTTTCTTTACACAAGATTTTCAAGCAATTTTGTTTGAGCATGTTCGTCTGTTCTCTGTGGCAGCATAGGCAAAGTGCACTTTTTTCACTTTTTCTTATCGAACTCCGCATCATAGAGAACCAAACGAGCACTTTTTGAAAAGAAAATTTAAATCTCTTTTAGATGCGCTTAGATCCGGTTGGTACTTATGAACAATTTATGTGATTAATTTGAGGAGCTTTTGCTATGCCTCCGGCGGGCAATCTTCCGGATTTTTTTTTAGTTGACCAATCCGGTGTCTGTCGCCGTCGGCATCGAGATTGATGATATTTGAAGCCATGCACGGTCAGAAAATTCACACAAAACTGCACGCTAAGAAAATGTTACTCTAAATTGAGTAAGATTCACACAAAACTGAGCTAAACTGGAACAGCTCAAAAAATGAGTAAATTGCATTTCCAGCGATAGCGCTGGACCAAGTGCAAAAATCCAACTGGTGTAAGCCGTATAATATTCTTCGCATCATCAAGAATATTATACGGCTTAAACTGATGAGATTTTCGCACTTGGGCCAGCGCTAGCGCTGGACAAAAAATTTACTCAATTTTGAGTTGTCCCACTTTAGCTCAGTTTTGTGTGAATTTCCTGACCGTGTGAGCTAAAGTGGGACAACTCAAAATTGAGTAAATTTTTTTTCCAGCGCTTGCGCTGGCTCAAGTGCGAAAATCTCATCCGTTTAAGCTGTATAATATTCTTGCTGATGTGAAGAATATTATACGGCTTAAATTGGTTGGATTTTTGCACTTGGGCCAGCGCTATCGATGGAAATGCAATTTACTCATTTTTTGAGCTGTTCCAGTTTAGCTCAGTTTTGTGTGAATCTTACTCATTTTAGAGTAACTTTTTCTTAGCGTGTGGCAAATAGCAACTTCTAGAGCAAAAAATCAGTAAAATTTGACGACAAAAAATGACTTTTTTATGTAAACAAACGATTTTCTCCTTATCTCACCAAGCGCCTCTATACACGCTAAGAAAATGTTACTCTAAATTGAGTAAGATTCACACAAAACTGAGCTAAACTGGAACAGCTCAAAAAATGAGTAAATTGCATTTCCAGTGATACACGCTAAGAAAATGTTACTCTAAATTGAGTAAGATTCACACAAAACTGAGCTAAACCGGAACAGCTCAAAAAATGAGTAAATTGCATTTCCAGCGATAGCGCTGGACCAAGTGCAAAAATCCAAATGGTGTAAGCCATATAATATTCTTCGCATCATCAAGAATATTATACGGCTTAAACTGATGAGATTTTCGCACTTGGGCCAGCGCTAGCGCTGGACAAAAAATTTACTCAATTTTGAGTTGTCCCACTTTAGCTCAGTTTTGTGTGAATTTCCTGACCGTGTAGCACTGGACCAAGTGCAAAAATCCAACTGGTGTAAGCCGTATAATATTCTTCGCATCATCAAGAATATTATACGGCTTAAACTGATGAGATTTTCGCACTTGGGCCAGCGCTAGCGCTGGACAAAAAATTTACTCAATTTTGAGTTGTCCCACTTTAGCTCAGTTTTGTGTGAATTTCCTGACCGTGTAGCGTGTGAGCTAAACTGGAACACATGTGTTCCAGTTTAGCTCACACGCTAAGAAAAAGTTACTCTAAAATGAGTAAGATTCACACAAAACTGAGCTAAACTGGAACACACGCTAAGAAAATGTTACTCTAAAATGAGTAAGATTCACACAAAACTGAGCTAAACTGGAACAGCTCAAAAAATGAGTAAATTGCATTTCCAGCGATAGCGCTGGACCAAGTGCAAAAATCCAACTGGTGTAAGCCGTATAATATTCTTCGCATCATCAAGAATATTATACGGCTTAAACTGATGAGATTTTCGCACTTGGGCCAGCGCTAGCGCTGGACAAAAAATTTACTCAATTTTGAGTTGTCCCACTTTAGCTCAGCTTTGTGTGAATTTTCTGACCGTGTGAATCTTACTCATTTTAGAGTAACTTTTTCTTAGCGTGCATCTTGTTATTTGAGCAAATACAGCTCAGAATTTGAGTAGGAAAATTTGAAGGTGCGCTAGTGAAATATTTCTTTAGAAAACGCCATCATGGTGTCGAAACAAGTTTTTGAGTGGGAAAGTCACCGTCGATGTCGCTACTGAGCTTGTTTTTTCTTTACACAAGATTTTCAAGCAAATTTGGTCGAGCATGTTCGTCTGTTCTCTGTGGAAAAGGGTTATCTATGACAAATTGCAAAAATCTATGTGTGCGACACATGCACAATATTTGCAGTTTTTGCAGTGTATGAAATCTAAAAATTCAAACAAGGTAGGATGTTAGTAAATGGTACCTGTTTGCATAAATAAGCTCGACTGAAAAACAAACCGCATAATCCAGCTTTCATTAGATATATCTATTCCTGTAGTTACAGAAATGATTATCTTTTATTATTCCAATATCTTGTGCTTTTGATATACTGTACCACAGAGAACAGACGTCCAAGCTCATGTAGTGCTATTGTGTAAAGAATTGCAACGGTTGTTTTGAAATAACTGGGAATGTGGCCATTACGCGGCGCTGTCAAATTTCGAATCGGGGTACAAAATTGCCGTTATTTTACCTTTTGGCGCTAGTGTCACCAAGTGTGCACCCTAGTATAGTTCCACTAAGAGAATGTGGTGGTTTTACTTGGAAAACAAAAATTGAATTATTGTTCAACTTGTTTCTAATTGAAAATAATGAAACTAATAATCAATGAGTTGCTCAAATGTTGTAGCTGGATTAATGAAATAATCATAAACATCTTGTTATTTGAGCAAATACAGCTCAGAATTTGAGTAGGAAAATTTGAAGGTGCGCTAGTGAAATATTTCTTTAGAAAACGCCATCATGGTGTCGAAACAAGTTTTTGAGTGGGAAAGTCACCGTCGATGTCGCTACTGAGCTTGTTTTTTCTTTACACAAGATTTTCAAGCAATTTTGTTTGAGCATGTTCGTCTGTTCTCTGTGGCAGCATAGGCAAAGTGCACTTTTTTCACTTTTTCTTATCGAACTCCGCATCATAGAGAACCAAACGAGCACTTTTTGAAAAGAAAATTTAAATCTCTTTTAGATGCGCTTAGATCCGGTTGGTACTTATGAACAATTTATGTGATTAATTTGAGGAGCTTTTGCTATGCCTCCGGCGGGCAATCTTCCGGATTTTTTTTTAGTTGACCAATCCGGTGTCTGTCGCCGTCGGCATCGAGATTGATGATATTTGAAGCCATGCACGGTCAGAAAATTCACACAAAACTGCACGCTAAGAAAATGTTACTCTAAATTGAGTAAGATTCACACAAAACTGAGCTAAACTGGAACAGCTCAAAAAATGAGTAAATTGCATTTCCAGCGATAGCGCTGGACCAAGTGCAAAAATCCAACTGGTGTAAGCCGTATAATATTCTTCGCATCATCAAGAATATTATACGGCTTAAACTGATGAGATTTTCGCACTTGGGCCAGCGCTAGCGCTGGACAAAAAATTTACTCAATTTTGAGTTGTCCCACTTTAGCTCAGTTTTGTGTGAATTTCCTGACCGTGTGAGCTAAAGTGGGACAACTCAAAATTGAGTAAATTTTTTTTCCAGCGCTTGCGCTGGCTCAAGTGCGAAAATCTCATCCGTTTAAGCTGTATAATATTCTTGCTGATGTGAAGAATATTATACGGCTTAAATTGGTTGGATTTTTGCACTTGGGCCAGCGCTATCGATGGAAATGCAATTTACTCATTTTTTGAGCTGTTCCAGTTTAGCTCAGTTTTGTGTGAATCTTACTCATTTTAGAGTAACTTTTTCTTAGCGTGTGGCAAATAGCAACTTCTAGAGCAAAAAATCAGTAAAATTTGACGACAAAAAATGACTTTTTTATGTAAACAAACGATTTTCTCCTTATCTCACCAAGCGCCTCTATACACGCTAAGAAAATGTTACTCTAAATTGAGTAAGATTCACACAAAACTGAGCTAAACTGGAACAGCTCAAAAAATGAGTAAATTGCATTTCCAGTGATACACGCTAAGAAAATGTTACTCTAAATTGAGTAAGATTCACACAAAACTGAGCTAAACCGGAACAGCTCAAAAAATGAGTAAATTGCATTTCCAGCGATAGCGCTGGACCAAGTGCAAAAATCCAAATGGTGTAAGCCATATAATATTCTTCGCATCATCAAGAATATTATACGGCTTAAACTGATGAGATTTTCGCACTTGGGCCAGCGCTAGCGCTGGACAAAAAATTTACTCAATTTTGAGTTGTCCCACTTTAGCTCAGTTTTGTGTGAATTTCCTGACCGTGTAGCACTGGACCAAGTGCAAAAATCCAACTGGTGTAAGCCGTATAATATTCTTCGCATCATCAAGAATATTATACGGCTTAAACTGATGAGATTTTCGCACTTGGGCCAGCGCTAGCGCTGGACAAAAAATTTACTCAATTTTGAGTTGTCCCACTTTAGCTCAGTTTTGTGTGAATTTCCTGACCGTGTAGCGTGTGAGCTAAACTGGAACACATGTGTTCCAGTTTAGCTCACACGCTAAGAAAAAGTTACTCTAAAATGAGTAAGATTCACACAAAACTGAGCTAAACTGGAACACACGCTAAGAAAATGTTACTCTAAAATGAGTAAGATTCACACAAAACTGAGCTAAACTGGAACAGCTCAAAAAATGAGTAAATTGCATTTCCAGCGATAGCGCTGGACCAAGTGCAAAAATCCAACTGGTGTAAGCCGTATAATATTCTTCGCATCATCAAGAATATTATACGGCTTAAACTGATGAGATTTTCGCACTTGGGCCAGCGCTAGCGCTGGACAAAAAATTTACTCAATTTTGAGTTGTCCCACTTTAGCTCAGCTTTGTGTGAATTTTCTGACCGTGTGAATCTTACTCATTTTAGAGTAACTTTTTCTTAGCGTGCATCTTGTTATTTGAGCAAATACAGCTCAGAATTTGAGTAGGAAAATTTGAAGGTGCGCTAGTGAAATATTTCTTTAGAAAACGCCATCATGGTGTCGAAACAAGTTTTTGAGTGGGAAAGTCACCGTCGATGTCGCTACTGAGCTTGTTTTTTCTTTACACAAGATTTTCAAGCAAATTTGGTCGAGCATGTTCGTCTGTTCTCTGTGGAAAAGGGTTATCTATGACAAATTGCAAAAATCTATGTGTGCGACACATGCACAATATTTGCAGTTTTTGCAGTGTATGAAATCTAAAAATTCAAACAAGGTAGGATGTTAGTAAATGGTACCTGTTTGCATAAATAAGCTCGACTGAAAAACAAACCGCATAATCCAGCTTTCATTAGATATATCTATTCCTGTAGTTACAGAAATGATTATCTTTTATTATTCCAATATCTTGTGCTTTTGATATACTGTACCACAGAGAACAGACGTCCAAGCTCATGTAGTGCTATTGTGTAAAGAATTGCAACGGTTGTTTTGAAATAACTGGGAATGTGGCCATTACGCGGCGCTGTCAAATTTCGAATCGGGGTACAAAATTGCCGTTATTTTACCTTTTGGCGCTAGTGTCACCAAGTGTGCACCCTAGTATAGTTCCACTAAGAGAATGTGGTGGTTTTACTTGGAAAACAAAAATTGAATTATTGTTCAACTTGTTTCTAATTGAAAATAATGAAACTAATAATCAATGAGTTGCTCAAATGTTGTAGCTGGATTAATGAAATAATCATAAACATCTTGTTATTTGAGCAAATACAGCTCAGAATTTGAGTAGGAAAATTTGAAGGTGCGCTAGTGAAATATTTCTTTAGAAAACGCCATCATGGTGTCGAAACAAGTTTTTGAGTGGGAAAGTCACCGTCGATGTCGCTACTGAGCTTGTTTTTTCTTTACACAAGATTTTCAAGCAATTTTGTTCGAGCATGTTCGTCTGTTCTCTGTGACTGTACGTTATTCTCCTCAATAATCGTTTCAATACTTCTTTAACTGATCAAAATTTGTCTCTTCCTGTAAGTAAATTATTGTGCAGAATTTGTTGTTGAGCGTACTGCTGTACCTTGTTCTCTAACTTGTTCCACAGTTCTTGGCAAGATGGCCCACTCATTAGCAAAAATTGCACTATCAAGGGCACTTTATCCAGTGTTAGGCAATCATAAGTCAAAATGCCCCTCCTGACCACACTCGATACATTTTACATTCAAAGACTTCAGAAGTGATTACTCAAGAACTCACTTGAATCGCATAAACATTAAGTGGCATTCAATAGGTTATAAAGCGTTTTTTACTCGAATTCCTGAGACTTCTAGTTAAGCCGAAAAGTTTATTTTTTTTGTCCGTTTTTTTTTTTTAAATATCCAATTCAACTAGCCATTTGACTAGCATGGTACTTAACAGGTTAGTGGTTAGCAACTGCTCTGAATATGTCGTCTAGCTTCAACGAATGCTATAACTGTCATTTTGACGTCCTATCTTGCGAACTATCAAGACATTTTGATGTTAATTTTCACACATTGATGTTAATTTTCTTGAAGTTACATTTTTAGTCTTGTAAGAGAGGACAAAGCATTAGTTAAATCATGTCTTCATGTTAATTTGGTCGCAAGAGCCAACCCTTTTTACGTCTCGTAGACTTATTATACTTTACTGAGCAATGATAACTTCAATATATATCACCTGAGGTGGGTCCACAACAATCTCAGTATCTGCTCAGTTATATTCGCATTTGGAACATATTCAAATACTATTCGTTCCTGTTTTTCTAGTCACGCTCAGCCTAAAGTTTAGTTTTGTCTTTCGCCTTCTCAGCTGCCACTTAATTGGTGTGAAATTTCATTTTTAATGGTTCAATTAACTATAAAGCCCAGATTGGAGTTCAAGAGAAATCGATCAAGAAACTTCTCGAACGATTCCTGGCAGAAACATTCTACGGTGACTGCC
Organism: Aedes albopictus; assembly: GCF_035046485.1. NCBI lineage: Eukaryota > Metazoa > Arthropoda > Insecta > Diptera > Culicidae > Aedes > Aedes albopictus. The sequence continues at coordinate 36,302,644 of NC_085138.1, read as the reverse complement.
ATTTGAACTGTCATTTCTTCGCAACTGCGTACTGCGATCGAAGAAAAACCGGTTTCTTAAGCGATTCAGCCAAGGAATTTCCCATGCATCAAGATTGGCCGAGAACTTCATTCGGATCTGCAAACAACCCTTAAATCTGCGTTGGCTGGTAATCTGTTTCTTACGAAATATACGACACTGTTGCGTTTTTAGTATTGTGAGTTTCCTTGGCCACTGGATTCGAAGGTCGATTCGACACCCTGTTTCAAACATCCTTTTCTACGAACCTTGTCAATTTGATGTCTCCTTGCTGCCAATTTTGCACAAACTATCTTGTTTTTTGATGCGACCTACTGCTGTCATCATTGAAAAAAGAAAGAGAGCGAAGATGAAATGTGAGTGAGGCAGCAAAAAAAGCACATGCTGCTCTGTCACTTTTGACACATTCGACTGTGAAACCAGGTGTGAAGGCAAAAACGGAAGATTTTTAGGACGGTTCGTGGCACGAACGTTCCGAACCGTCGTGTTCGATAAGAGAATGCCCGCACAATACTTTAATTTTTAATAACACAATTCGCCTTTTACAGATCTACAAAGAATCGACTATATCTGCCTTGCAGGTCTTACCGCCTTCAACGGCATTTCCACCTTCAACGGCATTTCCACCTTCAACGGCTTTTTCCGCCTTCAACAGCTTTTCATTCTCCGACGGATATTTCTGCCATCGAGTTTTTCGCCTTAGTCGGCTCTTCTGCCTATAACATTTTTTCTGCTTTCCGCCTTCAACGGCTTTTCTATCTGTAATCCTTTCCGCCTTTTACGGCTATTTCAAGAATGTCGCCTTCATTAGCTTTTATCGCCTTCATTGGCTTTCATCGCTTTCACTGGCTTTTAACAGCAACGGCAAAATTTGATTTCAAAATATTGTTTCACCTCTACGCCTTCCTCGGCCATCCGGTTAACAAATCAATACTTCATTCATCATTCAGCATTTAAGTCTAGATTTAGGAGAACAACCTCATTTAACGAGTATCGATATCACAATCAACAAAACTTAGATTTTCTTCACAGTTCTTTATTTCTTTATCTGACAATAGTGATTGTCATCGATTTAAACTAAACAATACCGATCACCATCAAAATCTCTCACAGGTTGATCATTGTCATTAGTCGAAGATACAAATAGATTGTTTGATTCATATTGAACAGTTAGTACACAATATTTACCTTTTTGATTCCAATGTTGAAATTCAATTACAAGTCATCACCTGGAGGTCATCACCACTCTGCATGCACCACACACACACACACACACCACTCGTCTCTTTCTTTTTCCAAAGACAACACTTCCCGAACCAAAATTAAACTAATTTCACATGCACTGTTCACCGTTCTCGTCGCCAATGTGAGAATCTTTCTCTGTAATGATTATTCAACAACTGTATTCATGATTTGTATACACGGAAAAAACAGATTACCTAAAAAATACGTTAAAAGAACGCAAAAATAAGTATACCGCTTGAACTTTTTACCCAGCAGTGGGTTGTTTTCTCGCTCTCCCGCTCGCATTGTTGTCAAAAACAAAGCGAGAAGCAGCTACCTAGCCGAAAATGTCCGTGCGAGAAGCCAAATTTGGGTTCTTTGTCGTTTACCCAAAAGTGGGTTTATTTCAACCCACTAGGGTACTTCGAAAGTTAACGCTAGGTAGAAAGAACTTTGCGATGGGTTGCAATTTTCTGCCGGTATCAAACGGAAACTACCCACTCAGAGCTTTAACGCGGTATAGCCAAATTTGGGTTCTCGCACGGAAGAGCCGATATGAGTGAAAAGAACCTATATTTGGGTTGATTTCTGGTTCCGTGTACACTTTATTACCGATACTTCAATATTACATACAATGATTCACACTCCAGACAACAATAACAACATCTCAACATACACTGAACGGCGGCTTGCGGTGAAAATTACTATTCTGAGGGTCAATTTAAATGCATAACGCCACTAAATTTGTGCAGACTGAGTTTCGTTTCAATTCAACAGAATTATGTTTTCAATTTTACCATGGACTCGATTTTCAATTAAAAAAAGTTTCTGTTGGCAACCGGATTCGAACCAAGAACCTTGACATCACCAGGCTCGCACGCTACCACTCAGCTATCGAACCGGTTGATGAGAGAAGAAACAAAACGCACACAAGAAGCGTTGGTGGGTCGATGATCATGTTTTGCCATGGTAAATTTAAAAACATTTTTATGCTTGTCATTACTGCAAGGCTCCTTTCAGTGTATGACAGATACTCAATGTAAGCATACACGCTAAACGTGATACAGTTATACAATAATTTATTATGTGCATACCACAAGGTACCACAACCATGATTCCAATGCATTGATATAGCCCGTGTCAGGGGCCTGCATTTTCATAATTAAATTTTGTGTTTTTCTCGAGAAAACTGCATTAGAAATTTAAATGATGACAGTAATATCAATCACGAATCCTTCAACCTTAAGCGCAATCTTTTTACCGTAACTTTGCGGATCAGTTTGCAACAGTGCCTTCTTGCATTTTTGTACGTCTAGCTAACAGTAAAAACTAAAAAAAGGTGTGCTCAAATATCCCTTGTTATTGATTTACAGGTTGTCCAATCTTCTCAAAAAATGTACAACATTCTTCTCTTTGGTGAAACGGGATCGGGAAAGTCAACCTTGATCAATTATTTTACAAACTTTTTCCTCGGGGGATCGCTCACAAACCTAAAAGTTGCTATTCCAACCAAACACCACAAAGCGACCGAGAAATGGAACTACTCCGAGAAGGATCTACACGATTCGAGTAAAAGCAAAACTCGCGACTGTATTGACTACGTATTCACGAAGGACGGCATAACCTTCAACTTCATCGATACTCCCGGGCTGAGCGACACCGAGGGAACAGTCAAGGACGATGAGAACGTGATCAAGATCATGGCTGCTGCAGAAAAAAAGGAAAACCTGTCTGCCATAATCATCGTGATTAACGGTACCGTGGCAAGAGCAACTGTGAACTTGCGCAACACCCTTACTCTGTTGAAGGGCTCTGTACCGGATGTTCTGTTAGACAACCTGCTGGTTGTGCTCACCAATTGTTCAAAGGCCACAGCGAATTTCGATTTGAAGCAATTGAAGCCATGGGATGTACCTAAAGAAAACGTTTTCCATATGAATAACTCGGCTCTGAGCATTCCAGTACAGCGATGGAAGGATGATGAAGACATTATGGAAGATCTTGTTGCTCACTGGAATAAATCGATGAAGGCTGTGAAAGCAATTACGACGAAAATTAAACAGCTCGGTTATAAAGCAACCCATGCGTTCCGTGACATGCGAGTAAAGAGGAACAAAATCAAAGCGGAACTACATAGCATTTTGCTGGAGGTGAAGAAGCTGCAAACATTGCAAGATGAACTAAATGGTGCCCAGGGCGCTGAAAAGGACGTTGCAAATGACATTCAAAAGTACTCCAATTATAAGCAAACCAAAGTAGTAAAATATGTGGAAATGGAGGACACCCCTTATCATAGTACCATTTGTATGACGCACAGCAAAATCTGCCATGAAAATTGTAGCCTGGAGTATACGTCTGAACTGGGCGACGAGATTTTTATGCATTGTAAGTGCATGCGTTATGAAGCAAACTGTCGGAAATGTGGTTGTGACCATTCGACGCACTATCACGACACAAAGAAGCCGGTGAAGAAGAAGAAAACCATTGAAAGCATCTTGCACGACGTGAAGGCCTTATACGACCAGAATACCAGCAAGAAGCTCGATCTTGAAAAAAAAATCAGCGACCTCAGTGCCGATATTGAAGCGCTGAAGCACGCCCTGGACGTCAAGGAGGCGGACATTGAAAAGTGCTGCGAGGACCTGAAAACGCTCTGCTCGCAGTTCAACTTTGTCGACGAGCTGCAAAGCATCATCGACACAATGGAGCGAGATGCGCGCACACTGACGAACGTTGAGGCACGGAAGGATGCTAACTGTCGCATCAGTAACATCGCCCAGCTAGCCAACAAGCTCTCGGCGAACTAGTGAGGAGAGGACTATAGACACTATAGATTCCATAGACTCGCGAAGGCGAAGACAACTGTAGCCAAACGAACTGTCAGTTCGTGTAGCCAAACGAGCATGACGTCACGATTTTAATAGCGACAATGGATTGCGTGACGTCATATTTGCTTGGTACACTCTAAATTCACGGTAAAACACACTAAAATCGTATTGCTCAACCATGTCTCCGCGAGTCTATGGAATCTATAGTGTCTATAGTGAGGACCCGAGCACCAAGGTGAGTTCAGCGATCATCTATAAGAAAAATGCAGTTGAAATAAATGTTCTTTTATTCATTTTACTGGAGTGGCTCAAATACCTCATTTATTTGTGAAATGTTGTACCCAGTAGGGTAGACCCTGGACCCTAGAGGCAAGACATGATTGCTGTTAGCTTCTTATAACATCTGCCTTTATTTTTGTAGAGATAATAGGGGTGCTCAGTTTTACAGTTTCTGACAGAATGATCTTTATTTCAGTTATTGAAAAGTCATGGCCTGCTTACAATCATCTAAGTCTGTTGAGTCAGTCCGTACACAGTAATATTATATAAGTACTACAATTCGGCCATCCTGATCTCCGCGATGTCCTCATCGATACCATTTTGGTCTACTTCACTATGCACCCATTTTCTCATATTTTGCGGAGAACAAACCGATTCAAAAGGAACACTTGAAACTTGCAGTCCATCAATGTCAGATACAACATATCTTTCATTTGACAAAACTTTTTTAATAATATATGGCCCTTTGAACTTTGGAGATAAATTATGAGACTCAATTGTTTTCAATACTACAAAATCGCCTATCTTATAATCAGGACATTTTAATCTTTTCTTGTCCGTGATGCTTTTGTTATAATTTTGAACTTCTAAATTCTTTCGACGAGCTTTTTCACGAATGTTTTGTATATTTTGAGCAGTAATATCAGGTTGATTGTTTTGAATAAAACATTCAATATTATGTTTTTCTATGTCTGAAGGATTTTGCTGAACTCCGAAAAGCAAAACACTAGGGTAGTTATTAATCGACCAATGGTATGTGTTATTGAATACATACTCAATCTTTGGTAACAGTTTATCCCATTTTAACGAATTTTCACTACACATTTTAGCAAGCATTGGGGTGAGAGTTTTGTTGATACGTTCGACTTGTCCATTTGCCTCTGGTGTTCTTACAGCAGTTTTAATATGTTCTATGTTATTCTTCTTTATAAATTCATCAATTTTTTTCTGATGTAAAACACGTGCCTCTATCAGATATAATCTTATTCGGTTTACTATAATATTGTATATAACTATCAAGATGATTGATAACCTTTTCTGTACCTGTAGATCTAGTAGCATAAAATTTTGTATATTTTGTAAAAGCATCAACTATTACCAAAATGAATTTAGATTTATTCGACGATGCTAACTTTATCAGCCCATAGTGGTCTACATGTAATGTATCAAATGGTTGACTTCCTTTATCAACTATTTTAAGAAATCCCTCCTTTTTATTAGTTGGACTGTAAAAAATACATGTAAGGCATTTTTTTATATAGCTTTTGACAATCTTTTTCATACTACTAAACCAATACATTTTTTTAATCTCATGAATAGTTTTTTCAAAACCTATATCACAGACATGTCTGTGCCTATATGCCCACAGTTGTCATGATATAATCGTATAACGTTGTCTATCATAGACTTTCCCGAGCAGAAGAGCATACCTTACAAATACCACGCGAAGAGCAACATATGCTCTAATACCACAGAGAACAGACGAACATGCTCGAACAAATTTGCTTGAAAATCTTGTGTAAAGAAAAAATAAGCTCAGTAGCGACATCGACGGCGACTTTCCCACTCAAAAACTTGTTTCGACACCATGATGGTGCTTTCTGAAGAAATATTTCACTAGCGAACCTTTAAATATTCCTACTCAGATTCTGAGCTGTATATGCTTAAATAAGAAGATGTATATGAATATTTCACTAATCCAGCAACAAAATTTGAGCAACCCATAGATAATTAGTTTCATTATTTTCAATAAGAAACAAGATGAACAAAAATTCAATTATTGTTTTCCAAGTAAAACCAACACATTCTCTTGGTGGAACTATACTAGAGTGCACTCTTGGTGACGCTAGCGCCAAAAGGTAAAACAACGGCAAATTTGTACCCTATTTCGTAATTTGACAGCGCCGCATAATGGCCACATTCCCAGTTATTTCAAAACAACCGTTGCAATGCTTTACACAACTGCACTACATGAGCTTGGACGTCTGTTCTCTGTGCTAATACATAAAATTGTTATTGCTGCGTTATTCCACAGAGAACAGACGTCGAAGCTCATGCAGTGCAGTTGTGTAAAGAATTGCAACGGTTGTTTTGAAATAACTGGCAATGTGGCCATTACGCGGCGCTGTCTCATTCCGAATCGCGGTGCAAATTCGCCGATGTTTTATCTTTTAGGGGTCATTCAAAAATGACGTCCATAGTTTAGGGGGGAGGGGGCCCGAATAAAAAATACAGTAGAAAAACCGAACGTTGTATTGTAACAGTACTATTTAAAACCATATTTTTACAATAGACACCACTGTAAAAATAAAAATACAAAAACAATAAAATGTAATGTACAACCCAATACAGTATATTGTAAATAAGATTTTTACAATATACTATACGGGTGGTTAAGTATCGTAACAATATAAAAAAATATTTTTCTCCATATATATTTTTTTTGCAAAACCATACATTATATTGTAAATGAATTGTTATAAAAACTGATACGTGGGTTTAATAAACCGTACATTGTATGGTACACATATGGTTTCAAACAATAAAATGTACCGTAAATATATTGTTTTCAATTGTAGTTTCACTACTGGTTATACATTTAATTAAATGGTTTTGGAATGGTTCTCTTTTGTTGTGTTGTATTAGTTTACATTACATAAACCATATAATGTTATATTATCTTGTCATTTTCCTCCTGTTAATGGCATCTTAGGCTTACTAGCATTATGAGAATGCGCTTTGGGAATTCTCCAGAGCGTTTTGGATAACCCTTCATATTGGATCGCCCACGTCTAAGTCTGAGTCGAGGTCTGAGTAGTCTCTGATTGCATTAACAGTTGAAGCTTAGGCTCCCATGCCCCACCAGCCAGATAACTGGGTTTCGCAAACTAAGCATTATTTGTGGCAACACTTTTAGCGGCATGATGGAACTATGCCGAGCGCGCTAAGTATTATTAGACCACTAATGTAGTTGCATGAAGTGGGTGACGAGGTACATAAGTATCATTACAGCGTGCTTAGCTTAACCGTTTTTGCAATATTGAGGCTCCAGTTTGACCAAAGTTTGAAATACACGAGGAAATACATAACAACTCATGAGAAAACTGTCAAGTTCGATTCAAGTATAAGTTAGGTTAAAAAGCGAACCCACAGACGAACCTATATTAGAATTTCTTTCAGTATTCAGTCCAGTCCATATGTTAAAGATGGCTCTACGATAAAGTACGTCAATCGTATTCCTCTCATCGCACTCTACATACCTAGTCCACCATATCTCTTGGATCTGCAGTTCTTAAGAGATCTGGTTTACTACTTATTTAAACATTTTATTGACTTTAGATTAATGATGATGATTAACCTGGGCTTGTTAGGGGAATATCCGTAAGTAAAACGAAATCGCGTTAATTCAAAGAAACAGTACTTAACGCGATTTTCTTTTTACTTTTAAATTGATGTTTCAACTTATTCACTTTTTTTCTTTCCTTTCCTTTGCATCAAAAAAGTGTCACAAACATCAACAAAACAAAGCACGGAAAAAATCTAAAACTGAATAAATAATAGTGCATGGAAAAATAATGTTTCGGAAAAGTGAAAACAGTATAATATATTGTTACATAAAAATCGAATGTAAATGTATAGTAGCTACAATGTGCGAAGCTTTTAGTGCACCATTTCATTACAATATACATTATTGTAGCTGGTACACTGTATGGTGCATGAATGGTTTTCACCAAACACCCTATGGTTAGTTTTTATCCGGGGGGGTCTGAGAAAGTGTGACACTCCATGTATAAGCACAGAGAACAGACGTCCAAGCTCATGTAGTGCTATTGTGTAAAGAATTGCAACGGTTGTTTTGAAATAACTGGGAATGTGGCCATTACGCGGCGCTGTCAAATTTCGAATCGGGGTACAAATTTGCCGTTGTTTTACACGCTAACCCTCAGTTACCCAGATTGGTGTCAAAGCGACCCAGATTGAGCAAAACTGCAGTTACTCTAATCTGAGTAAAGGCACCTTTACTCTAATCTGGGTTACCGATGTTGGTGGCAAAATCTGGGTAACCGGTACCCAGCTCCTCCTGGACCTTGATTTTGTTAATTTAATTCCAATTTAGATTTTTGATAAAAAGCTCCCAATTCTCGTGTGCTGTTCACTTACCTGATGCAGGAAAACAGTTCCCTGGAAGAATTTAACTGTTATCCCGTCATTTATCCTCATATTTTTCGAGGAAACATCCATAATTGCCAGCGTTCGCCTGACCGCTGCCATATTCTCAAGCCGGAAAGTGACAAAGTGCCGATTACCCAGATCTTTACCCAGATTCAACCAATCTGGGTTTTCGGGTTACCCGGATTTTGACAACTGCTAACAACATGAAAATCCGGGTAGAATCGACCCAGGCGATGGGTAGTTTCAGGTTAGCGTGTACCTTTTGGCGCTAGTGTCACCAAGTGTGCACCCTAGTATAGTTTCACCAGAGAATGTGGTGGTTTTACTTGGAAAACAAAAATTGAATTATTGTCCAACTTGTTTCTAATTGAAAATAATGAAACTAATAATCAATGAGTTGCTCAAATATTGTAGCTGGATTAATGAAATAATCATAAACATCTTGTTATTTGAGCAAATACAGCTCAGAATTTGAGTAGGAAAATTTGAAGGTGCGCTAGTGAAATATTTCTTTAGAAAACGCCATCATGGTGTCGAAACAAGTTTTTGAGTGGGAAAGTCACCGTCGATGTCGCTACTGAGCTTGTTTTTTCTTTACACAAGATTTTCAAGCAATTTTGTTCGAGCATGTTCGTCTGTTCTCTGTGGTATAAGGTATACGAAAAAGCGTGACAGAGGGGGGAGGGGGGGTCTAAAATCCCCGAAAAATGATGGACGTCATATTTGAATCGCCCCTTGGCGCAAGTGTCACCAAGCGTGCACCCCAATATAGTTTCACTGGGAGAATGTGTTAATTTACTAGGAAAATAATAATTGTATTGTTGTTCAACTTATTTCTAATTGAAAGTAGTGAAACTAACTTTCTATGATTTGCTCAAATTTTGTTACTGAATTAGTGAAATAATCATACACATCTTGTTATTTGAGCAAATACAGCTCAATCTCTGAGTAGAAATATTTATAGGTGCGCTAGTGAAATATTTCTTAATTTAGCGCCATCATGGTGTCAGAAGGAGTTTTTAGGTGGGAAAGTCACCGTCGATGTCGCTACTGCGCTTGATTTTTCTTTACACAAGATTTTCAAGCAATTTTGTTCGAGCATGTTCGTCTGTTCTCTGTGCTATCGCGATGATGAATCGACGATGATCAGGATGACGAAACCCACAATCGTTTCACGGTACCGTTGCGAAGGGATACGGAATTACATTCCGTGCGTGCCAACCAACAGACTAGACGGAACGCGTTACTTTCGAACACCGATACTACTCACTCAGGGTAGGAGGTTCAAGAAGGAGAATAGTTAAAATCGAACGTCCAAATCGTGTGTGATAGGATTTAGGCCTTTCTAGACTCATGCCAACGTTACTCGCATTCGGAACCTTGGCTTACCAGAGTGAGAAATAAGCACAGAGAACAGACATCCAAGTCTAGTTCCGAAACTGTGTAAGGAATTTAACCACAGAGAACAGACGTCGAAGCTCATGCAGTGCAGTTGTGTAAAGAATTGCAACGGTTGTTTTGAAATAACTGGCAATGTGGCCATTACGCGGCGCTGTCTCATTCCGAATCGCGGTGCAAATTCGCCGATGTTTTATCTTTTGGCGCTAGTGTTACCAAGCGTGCACCCCAATATAGTTTCACTGGGAGAATGTGTTAATTTACTAGGAAAATAATAATTGTATTGTTGTTCAACTTATTTCTAATTGAAAGTAGTGAAACTAACTTTCAATGATTTGCTCAAATTTTGTTACTGAATTAGTGAATTAATCATACACATCTTGTTATTTGAGCAAATACAGCTCAATCTCTGAGTAGAAATATTCAAAGGTGCGCTAGTGAAATGTTTCTTAATTTAGCGCCATCATGGTGTCAGAAGGAGTTTTTAGGTGGGAAAGTCACCGTCGATGTCGCTACTGCGCTTGATTTTTCTTTACACAAGATTTTCAAGCAATTTTGTTCGAGCATGTTCGTCTGTTCTCTGTGATTTAACGGCCATTTGAAATCGGCTACACAAGTGGCAATAGCGTGGCGCTGCAATCGGTTAATTTCCCATACTAATTTAATTCACCACTTGAAATGTTTCAATTCACCACTGACTGTGGCAATTTTGTGTTTGGTGGCGTTAGTGTTGTCATCGTGTGGTTTGCAACCTTACTCAAGTAAAGATTCAAATCCTTACACAACTCTCCAAATGAAATTTGTTCTAGCCTGGATGTCTGTTCTCTGTGAAAGAAGCACAGAGAACAGACGTCCAAGCTCATGTAGTGCAGTTGTGTAAAGCATTGCAACGATTGTTTTGAAATAACTGGGAATGTGGCCATTACGCGGCGCTGTTAAATTTCGAATCGGGGTACAAATTTGCCGTTGTTTTACCTTTTGGCGCTAGTGTCATCAAGTGTGCACCCTAGTATAGTTCCACCAAGAGAATGTGTTGGTTTTACTTGGAAAACATTAATTGAATTCTTGTTCAACTTGTTTCTTATTGAAAATAATGAAACTTATTATCAATGGGTTGCTCAAATTTTATTGCTGGATTAGTGAAATAATCATAAACATCTTGTTATTTAAGCAAATACAGCTCAGAATCTGAGTAGGAAAATTTAAAGGTGTGCTAGTGAAATATTTCTTCAGAAAGCGCCATCATGGTGTCGAAACAAGTTTTTGAGTGGGAAAGTCATCGTCGATGTCGCTACTGATGTCGTTTTCGTTTTTGCGGTGGAGCTACACCGGTGCAGCACTTTTGCACCGAAAGTGTTCGTTTTTGATTTTCGTGCTGCACCGGTGTAGCACTTTTTCTGCACCGCTCAAGAAAGTGCAGCACTCAAAAATTCGAGAGTGTAGCGGGTGTACACCATGTCCACCAATCAACGTTTCCAAAGTTGTAAATATTTTGGTTTTTATTAACACACACCAATGCAACTGCACCGAAAATGTTCGGTTTTGCAGTGAAGAGTGTAGCACGAAGCGGTGTAGCACCGCCACAAAAACGAAAACGACATGAGTTTGTTTTTTTCTTTACACAAGATTTTCAAGCAATTTTGTTCGAGCATGTTCGTCTGTTCTCTGTGAAAGAAGTGCCTCTACACTTGGATCAAAATCAAACTGGCCTTTTCTAGACTCATGCCAACGTTTCTCGCATTCGGAACCTTGGCTTACCAGAGTGAGAAAAAGTTTGACCGATCCAATGATTTTGACTTCCACGATTCTAAGTATCGACACTTTTGAAGGATTGAATTATCCAATCAAGTGATCAGAATAATTTAAGCTTCGCAAGTGCAAGTTCAGGATCAAAGGAATTTGAGTAGCAAAATACTTATCCGGGAGGTATCCAGTGTGGAGTCCAAAAACAAAACTGACTGTCGTCTTTATTGATCTTCCTCTTTTATAGCCGCAGGGCCTACCAAAAATTACACATGATCTTTCCTGAAAGGATGATGAAATAGCGGCTCTCGTTACGATCTACACATTTACACCGCAGACAGACGTTCATGTTTGACTCAGCAGCTTGTGTAAAAAACATGGCCGCCACAAATTGCCAAGTGGCAATCAGCGAACAGATGGCGTTAGCGACGTTCATATTCAATCGCTGCCTCACATGTGCGTTGCGACCAACAACTGTCACCACGGTCGTCTTCCAGCTGGATGGCGGGAAAAGACCGCACGTGTTGCACGCTAATAATGTTTCCACATAATTTGTGCAGAGTAATTTACTTTTATTTAATGTCTAAAATCTTTTGCACAAATAAGCGCAGTACTCTTGTAAAATATTTTACACATTATTACTTCTATTTTACATAGATTTGCTTGAATAAAACTCCATTTGGATGAACTTCACTCGCATTGGGAAATCTTTGTGTATGTGACACAAATGTAGGAATGATTTTGACAATGTTTGTTTTGATTTCATTTTTCGGTGGGTGGTGAATTGGGTGGTAAGTAAGCGGCTGGAAGCACGTGGTTTCTCAAACTGTCAACTGCACGCGGCTGCACTGTGGCAATCGGTTGCCTAGGTGTCGCTAGTGAAAATTTACATAGAAAATTTGAATAAATTTGTTCGAGCTAGAACCACAGAGAACAGACGAACATGCTCGAACAAAATTGCTTGAAAATCTTGTGTAAAGAAAAAACAAACTCAGTAGCGACATCGACGATGACTTTCCCACTCAAAAACTTGTTTCGACACCATGATGGCGCTTTCTGAAGAAATATTTCACTAGCACACCTTTAAATTTTCCTACTCAGATTCTGAGCTGTATTTGCTTAAATTCTATGTAAATTTTCACTAGCGACACCTAGGCAACCGATTGCCACAGTGCCAGCGGGGCAGCGCGGACGTCAACCACGAATAGATGAGCCGTAGTCCACATGAATTTGACATGTTTGGGAAATTGACACTTTTGGGCACTCTGACAGATCTGGGATGTGAACGACATTTGCGAATTAGTCATTACCATAAGTTATTACTTAAGTAAAACGTGTAAAACTAGCAAAAGGTTATCAAAATTTTAGCGTGCAATCGTTCGAAATTACACGACAACGCGAAGATAGCAAATAAATCAGTAAGAAATTGTGTAATGCATCGATTTACAGCACAAACAATTTTGGACGTGTTTTTGTTGTGAGCTACGGGGATTTTGGCTTTCGCTGCCCCCCTGCACACACGGTAAAAAATCTGCACTGTGATATAAACTGATTGGCACTTGAATTCGCACTACTGTTCAATCAGTTTGTTATCAATTACATATCATTTGACAAAGAACATCCAATGCCTCTTCAATTTTAATGTAACTTCACATCAATTCGTTGTTGACAATGTTTTGATTTCAAAACTAAAATTAAAAAAAAAATGTGTACAGCCGCACCCAGATTCGATACCAGGACCTTTAGAGTCACGATCAACTATTTTACCACTACACTGCTTCACATCTGTTAGAGAGGTGCGAATCGAAGCGAATCACTTTCTACAGCCTGTCATCTATATTTACTTTCATGCCCCAAACAGTCATTACCAAATCAACAACTTTTCACTTTGGATCGTATTGCTTTTTACAATAGTGCAAATCGAAGGGATTTTCTGTTGATTTCTCTGGTGGGTTTGTTTTGCTCCTCAAATCAACACTGACAGCATTGCGATCTCAAAGGAAAAGCACTTCTGATCATGTTGATTACGACATTGAATAGTTAAGGGATTTTTCCCTTACATCTAGCGTGCAGAATTTTTACCGTGCAGTGCAGCCGCGTGCAGTTGACAGTTTGAGAAACCACGTGCTTCCAGCCGCTTACTTACCACCCAATTCACCACCCACCGAAAAATGAAATCAAAACAAACACTGTCAAAATCATTCCTACATTTGTGTCACATACACAAAGATTTCCCAATGCGAGTGAAGTTCATCCAAATGGAGTTTTATTCAAGCAAATCTATGTAAAATAGAAGTAATAATGTGTAAAATATTTTACAAGAGTACTGCGCTTATTTGTGCAAAAGATTTTAGACATTAAATAAAAGTAAATTACTCTGCACAAATTATGTGGAAACATTATTAGCGTGCAACACGTGCGGTCTTTTCCCGCCATCCAGCTGGAAGACGACCGTGGTGACAGTTGTTGGTCGCAACGCACATGTGAGGCAGCGATTGAATATGAACGTCGCTAACGCCATCTGTTCGCTGATTGCCACTTGGCAATTTGTGGCGGCCATGTTTTTTACACAAGCTGCTGAGTCAAACATGAACGTCTGTCTGCGGCTAGACTATTGGTATGGTTTCCATCGGGTGTGTCGCTTCAGATTGTTTATTTTATCATGCTGCTCAAAGTCAGTCGAGTCCCTCAGCCGCATAGCTTTTGCTTCGTTATACTGATAAACATTGCCGCTCTGCTCAACGTTATAATCGCGGGCCCTATTATAGTGTGGTAGGTCATGATTGTTCGAATTTGATTGGGGTTTTATGATGCGGCTCGCTTGGTTAGTTGTAGGAAATGGTTGGAAAGGAATTCGTTCCGAATTGTGTGGATTCAAATGTACTTCACGCTTCGCGTTCATAACACGGCATTTACTCAAAATTGGCTTATTGAGCCAAAGTACCCCCGGTGGGTCGATGCAGCTCGCTTTGTTTTTGACAACATCGGTGGGGGAGAAAGAGAAAACTACCTAATTTTGGGTAGAAAGTTTAATCGATATACTTAGTTTTGAGTAAAATAAACCCAAAAAATTGGTAGTTTTAGTTCTCCGTGTAGTCATAGTCATCGGTCCATATTAACTCCTAAACTACCAAGGGTCCAAAAAAAGTCGGAAGTCCAACTTTGTCAAGGCATTTCTCGGCCGTTTTTCAATCGATTTCAAAACTTTTTTTTTTCGATGGAACCGGACAGGTATCAAGATCATCGTCCATTTAAAAAAATATAAAATAGATGCGTCTACCCAAAGTTATTAAGCAAAAGGCACTTCCTAGTTTTTTTGAGAGCGCATTTTTTGCGAACATTGATCAATAAAACAAAATTTAAAGCGATGACATATGGTTTTTTCGACTCTAAATCATGCGTACAGCTGGAGTGAACACGTTTATGCAAAATAAGTGATTTTTCAGTACACTGATAATTTACCTTACTCAAAAAACTGCTAAAATACCCTACTTTTCACATAAAATAAGCAATAAATCAAAATTCAAAGCGATGACATATAGTTTTTTTGGTCTTAAATTGTTCGTAGGATTGTACTCGACATTTTTGATGAGCAATGAAAATGTTCTAATTACACTCTTATTTGACACACTTGATTTATTTTACTCGAAAAACTACAAAAATACCATAATTTTCATAAAACAAAATTTAAAGCCATAACATGTAGTTGTATGGCCTTAAATTTTCCGTTACAATGTTCTGGACCTGTTTTTGATAAAATGTTGATGTTTACATTACACTTATATTTTGTTTTATAAAAAAATGTACGAAAATACCACAAAAAAGCGAATAAGCTAAAATTTAAAGTAATGATATGTGGTTATTCAACTTTGATTTTATCGTAGTAGTTTAGTGGATTTATTTGAACAATCTTAGTGATTTTTTATTAAACTTATATTTTATTTCACTCGGAATACTAGGAAAATACCACATTTTTCACACAAAGTAGTCAACAAATATAAGGCAATGCATTCTGATTTTTTGGCTTGCATTTTTTCGTGAAATGATGAACGTTGAACAATAATACCGCCTTCATGACACTCCTAATTCATTTTACCAAACAAGTTTTTAAAATACCATAATTTTCTTACAAAATAGTCAATAAAACAAAATTTGAAGCAATGACATGTAGTTGTTAGTCTTAAAATTTTCTGTTGGAATGTACTAGACATGTGTTTGATAAAATTTTGATGTTCACATCACATCCACGTTTTGTTTTACTAAAAAATCACGAATGTGCCATATTTTTCACACAAAATAGCCAATAATACAAAATTCAAAACAAACACATGCAGATTTCTATTACTGACTTTTTTGTACCAGTTTCAGGTTATATAATACCTGAAAAAAATACAAGGCAAACCGAAAATTCACCAGGGATTTTTTTTTTATTTGAGTCCATTTGCGTCTCTTGTAGTAGCAATCACCAAAAAATAAACGGAAATCCCGTGAAAATGAAAAAAAGTTACAAACTTAACTGGTTTCCAAAGTTAAGGTTAGGTTATGTGTCTTTATTAGAGAGATTTTCAGCCTTCTTTCATTCCTGTTTCTTGGGATTCCTTTTGAAATTCCTCTCGGAGATTCTTTCGTATTCCTATCAACGTTTTTACTCTAGATTCAAACAGTTCTTTCCGGAAAAATTCCTGGAGAATATTCCAGGATTTCTGAAATCCAAATATTGTCTCCTGAAGGTTTTTATGAGAATCCTATAGGTTTTCCCATATTTGCTCTCAGAGTCTCTCGTTGGATTTTCCTCCTGCGTTTTGCCCAAACAAATTTTCGTGGAATTTATTCTCTTTTCTCCGGGAATATACATCAGATGTTGTCGTAGAATTTCTCTTAGAGTTTCTCTCGGAATTTCTCATTTCCGCGATTTCTTCCGGTATTCCTCCTGGTACTTCATCTCCATGAGATTTTTCCGGGATTTCTAAGGTTTTTACAGAAACTATTGCTGGGATTTCAACTGAGGCTCCTCCCGGATTTTAAAGGTGTTTTTTACGAGTTTTCTGAAGGAATTGCTTCTGGGATTTCTCCCGAAGTTTTAAGAAATTTCAATGATTTTTTTCTGGAGTTTCTCCCCGGATTTCTACAGAAGTTACATCCGGGATATTTTATAAAGGTTCTTGCGAAAGTTTTTTTTAAGTTTCACCTGAGATTACTCTCGGAGTTTGTGCTCCAGAAGCTGAGATACAGAGCTCCAAACTTAAGGCGGAACTGGAAGCATTTCCTCATTTCTTAGTTTAAGATTTTTTTTATTAAATAACGAAGCAATAGTTTCAAAACCGGTTTTCGTGTACATGTAGAGTATAGATCAAGGTACCTTCTGATTTTTTTACGCGGTAAAAAATGTTTTTCGTTTTTGCAGAAACCATTTTTGAACAAAATTTCACTGACAAGCCCAGGTTAATCATCATCATTGCTTCATTGTTTAATAAAAAATCAAAAACCAAAAAAATGAGGAAATGCTTCCAGTTTCGCCTTAAGCATTTTGTACGAAAATCGGTCAATGCGTCGAGTACTGTACTTTGCTAGAAGTGTTTCTCGGAAAACCTCCTGCCTGAGATAACCTACAAAATTCATTGTTAAATAACCGGAGACATGTCGGAATGCATCCACGTGATTTTTGCGAGAAATTATGCAATGAGGAACGCGAGAGAAACTTCGGAAGAAATCCTGAGAAGAACTGGGAAATCTCGGAAAAAAAGCTCTGGTAGGAAATATTTAGAAAATTCATGAAAGAACTCTGAAATTTTCTAAGAGAAATCCCGGGAGAAACTACGGATGAAAACCAGCGAAGAAATTCAGGAGAAATATCGGAAAACTCCTTGGCAGAAATTCCAGAAGTAATTATCGGAAATCTCTAAAAATATCGAAAAAATCACGGAAAGAATAATTAATGGGAGAAAATAAAAGAAATTCAGAGGCGCATTGTGGCAGGAAATCGTTCTTACTTTGGACTCCGCAGAACTCTACGATCGAATAAAGTTCGCCGTAACACGAAGTTAACCATCTACAAATTGCTGATTAGACCGGTCGTCCTCTATGGGCACGAAACATGGACCCTACGAGCAGAGGACCAACGCGCCCTTGGAGTTTTCGAACGGAAGGTGTTGCGTACCATCTACGGCGGAGTGCAGATGGAAGACGGGACTTGGAGAAGGCGAATGAACCACGAGCTGCATCAGCTGCTGGGAGAACCAACCATCGTCCATACCGCGAAAATCGGGAGGCTACGGTGGGCGGGTCACGTCATCAGGATGTCGGATAGCAACCCGACTAAAATGGTTCTCGAGAGTCATCCGACCGGTACAAGAAGACGTGGAGCGCAGCGAGCTAGGTGGGTCGACCAAGTGGAGGACGATCTGCGGACCCTACGTAGAGTGCGGAACTGGAGACAAACAGCCATGGACCGAGTGAAATGGAGGCGGCTACTATGTACAGCAGAGGCCACCCCGGCCTTAGCCTGACCGGTAAGGTAAGTAAATAAAAGAAAAACACTTTGCATGGGAACTAGGATGGAAACTAGGAAGAGAACTGCAGAAAGCCAGAAAAAAACTTCAAAAATGCTCCAGGAAAAAAATAAGAGATTCCTGAAAAAAAAAATGATAATACATATTCTAAATAAGTCCTTGGAGAAATTTATCAAGCAATTCCTCTAGCGAATTTCTGATGAAAACCCAAAGGAATAGGGTAAAAGCACTAGACTTCGCCACTGCTCTAGTCTTCGCCCCCTCCATACAAATTCCATTTTTTATGTATGAAGTGGCGAAAATTAGTGCAGAATTTTAGGGGGGCGAAGTCTAGTGTTTTTACCCTAATACACGGAAACATTTCAAAAGTTTTCTTAAAGAATTCCTCGAGAAATAGAACCCCTAAATAAATTCCGCATGAATCCTTGATGTTTTTGAAAATATCCCTGAAGGAATCTCTGGAATATTTTTGAAAGATTTTCGAAAAGAACCAACGACAAAATATTTTGAAAGAATCTTTGAAAGATATCATAAAATATAAATGCACCTTTTGGGAAATTTCTGAAAAACAAATGTATATAGAAGAGTTTCTGATGCAATACTGTAAAACGGGGTAGCTTTGATAGTTTTTCAGCAAATTTCCCTAATATTATTCCATGTATTTTTCCTGATTTAATAATTTTAAAACAAGTACTGGTGTCTCAGATATAATTGCAATGTAAGGATTGGACAGTTTTAATTGTTTTGGGTGATCAATATAATTTTTTCATATAAGCGAGAATCACATTTTCATTTTGGGGAAACTTTGATAGTGCTCTGACAAACATATTAAATCCCAAAAAATATAACAGATTGCAACGCAAAGAGTATCAGCATGATGGAAAAGTTGTATGAAACATGATAGTTTCATCAAAACATGAAGAATTTTATAAAATTATAAATTACAAATTGAGTCAGTACTCCACCTGAGTGAAAATCTCAGTGCTTTTAGCTGTCAAAAATAATTATCTGTGTAAAATATATATTTTTTACGATACATCAACATGTGACTATAAGCAGCGCATAGTAAGTTCTCTTTATTTGAGTTGTTTTTGATTTTTTATAAACAAATTTAGAAAACAACGAGTGTAATTGAAAGATCCTAATTGTTTATCAAACAAGTCTAGTACTTTTTTTACAAATAATTTCATGGCAAAAAAAACTATAATGCATTGACTCCAATTTTTATTTGATGACTACTTTGTGTGAAAAATGTGGTATTTTCCTAGTATTCCGAGTGAAATAAAATATGAGTGTAATAAAAAAATCACTAAGATTGTTCAAATAAATCCACTACCCAACTAGCAATCACTCATTTAACAGGCACCATTATGACGAATTAATTCAGCATTATGTTGAATAACATTTGAATTATTTTCACGTACAACCTATGTTCGGGTTTTGTTCACACAAATTTGGAGAAGTTATTAAGCATCATGTTGTGCACCAACTTAATTTTTTGTTGTTCAAAGCGTTTTACAAATGCACAGAAAAGTTGTTATTCGGCTTTGGCAAAAATGACTGAAAATAAATAAAGTGCAAAAATGTTGAACTCTCACGAGAGTAATTATTTGCTCTTATGTTGAGAACACCTATTATGAAATAAGAATTACATATAAAATTACCTAAATCCGGATTAGAACTCGAGACCTGTCGATTGCCAGCCGTATGCCTTCTTATCTGCGCCATCCTAGAGATGGTGAGATTCAGCACCCAAAGCAAAACATAATCTTCCCATGACTCAATAATGATTACTCCTGAACTTGTGTTCAGCAGTGGTGAATTATCACAGCATGTGGTAATCAACTGAACAACGCCTTATACTTCAACAGCTGTTCAGCCCAAAACACGTGTTTTACATTCTGATTTCGCTGTCAGTATTTTTATCGCACGGTGAGAAAACATGTATCGGCCAAAAAGTGTTGGTCCTTATTAGACGTACTAATTGCGATATGAATATGTTTTTATTTTTATTATTAATTATCGATCTTTAAAAAAGTATGACAATTTGTGGTGCGGTATGGTCTTGGACATGAACATGGTGCATTCACAGCATCTGTTCAGGTAATCTGCTCATTCTCAGTCGAAGATCCGTTAAGCAATTGTTTTATTTATGCTTTTGTCATGGAATCTTGATACTATGTTCAATAAATTGTGCATAAGGATGTTTACCCGGATAAAAACTAACCATAGAATGAATAGTGAAAACCATTCCTGCACCATACAGTGTACCAGCTACAATAAAGTGTATTGTAATGATATGGTTCGCTATACTATACATTTACATTGGTTTTTTATGTAACAAAATATTATACTGTTTTACTTATGTTGAACCATTCACTCCGAAACATTATTTTTCCGTGAATTTTTAATTATTTCTGGTGTTCGATTTCAATAGGTCGTATGTTTGCTGTGATTCCTATATGCAGATTCGACCTATTCAAATCAAACACCAGATTTATTCAGTTTAAGATTTTTTCCGTGCTTTGTTTTGTTGATGTTTGTGACTTTTTTGATGCAAAGGAAAGCAAAGAGAAAAAAATTGAATAAGTTGAAACATCAATTTAAAGTCAATAACATGTAGGCCAACCCGGAAAGATGCAGGTCAGATTACCGTAAATCAGTGGATGAATTCAACACTATTCTTGCTGTATTTGCATTTAGGGGAGTTTTCTCCTCTTCTCTCATGTGAACTTGCCTTCGACCACAATCGAATCAAATGCGATTGACAAAACGCTCTGGAGAATTCCCAAAGCGCATTCTAATAAATCTAATAAGCCTAAGATGCCATTAACAGGAGGAAAATGGCAAGATAATATAACAATATATGGTTTATGTAATGTAAAACAATACAACATAACAAAAGAAAACCATTCCAAAACCATTTAATTAAATGTATAACCAGTAGTGAAGTTATAATTAAAAACAATTTATTTACGGTACATTTTTTACATTACATCTAATTGTTTTTATATTTTTTATTTTACAGTGTTGTCTATTGTAAAAATATGGTTCTAAATAGTACTGTTACAATACAACGTTCAGTTTTTCTACTGTATTTTTTATTCGGGTAGGGATACTTGAAATGAGTCGATTTCTGAATGCTGTTTGGTTATCTAGGTGACTGTGGGAACAATATTCAGTAAACAATACAGAGCACTAAAATATCAAATGCATCGATCCAAGCGTCTCGTACAATCGAACTGCTGCGGAAATAAAAAATATAATAATCAAGGCACAAGATATCTTGTTACAGACTTATTATAATAAATGAATGTCTCATTTTTACGTTGATTACGTCTCTAGGCACTCAATGTTAAACTACATAATTATATTCTGTTTTATTTTATGTGATTCGTTTAAAATATTGGTTATTTAATAACTTAGTTGTCTAAACAGTTTTAGCCATGATTTATCCCATAATCCGAAAAAAGTTCCGAGTCAAACTATGATGGGCTGAAGGCGTTTATTTGACAAGTGAAAAGCACATTGTTCAGGAGCATATGCTTATCGATACATCAGCTTAATAAGATGCAGACAAATGTTTTGTTAATCTCTTTTGTTAAGGAATCAATGCTTGTCGAATAAATTTCTTGTTAAACTTTTGAAAAGTGTTTTAATTTATCATTGTTGATACCGATGAGGAAAGTCGAACATTGACTACTTTTTCAATTGAAAAATCATTTAAACAGTAATGTGTAGAGCATAATTTTAGTTCAGCTATCATTACCATTATTAAGCAACAATTCAGCAAGCTTGCTTGTTTGTGACTTGTAATTGTTAGTTGGGTAAACTACTACGATAAAATCAAAGTTGAATAACCACATATCATTACTTTAAATTTTAGCTTATTCGCTTTTTTGTGGTATTTTCGTACATTTTTTTATAAAACAAAATATAAGTGTAATGTAAACATCAACATTTTATCAAAAACAGGTCCAAAACATTGTAACGGAAAATTTAAGGCCATACAACTACATGTTATGGCTTTAAATTTTGTTTTATTGACTGTTTTGTATGAAAATTATGGTATTTTTGTAGTTTTTCGAGTAAAATAAATTAAGTGTGTCATGAAAACGTCACTATTACTTATCAAGAACGTCCAGTACGCTTTCCCGAATAATTTAAAGGTAAAATACTACTTTGCATTGTAAGCCATCATTTTTGTTAACCACTTTGCGTGAAAAATGTGGTACTTTCGTTGATTTTTGAGTGAATCAAAATTTGAGTGTAATGAAAACATCACTATTATTCTTCAAGTATGTCACACGAACTGCTACGAACATTTCAAGGCTAAAAAACTACATGTTATCGTTTTAAATTTAGTTTTGTTGACTACTTTGTGTAAAAAGTACGGAATTTTCGTAGTTTTCCGGGTAAAACAAAATAAGAGTGTAATTAGAACATTTTTATTGTTCATCAAAAATGTTGAGTACAATCCTACGAACAATTTGAGACTAAAAAAACCATATGTCATCGCTTTAAATTTTGTTTTATTGATCAATGTTCGCAAAAAATGCGCTCTCAAAAAAACTAGGAAGTGCCTTTTGCTTAATAACTTTGGGTAGACGCATCTATTTTATATTTTATTAAATGTACGATGATCTTGAAACCCGTCCGGTTCCATCGCAAAAAAAAGTTTTGAAATTGGTTGAAAAACGGCCGAGCAATGCCTTGTCAAAGTTGGAATTCCGACTTTTTTTGGACCCTTGGTAGTTCGCGGGAGTTTTTACCCCCTCGGTAGTTTAAGTGTTAAGCATTGCGTTCAGTTTATTTCTGTGTGGAATAGACTAAAAATTTCTGCTCCCTAGTGGGGTGGAGATACGCAGTAGATTTTTTTTTTGCTTTGTTTTATTGTGGAAAAGTGATTAGTTGTGGGTGGCGGTTTGTGCATTTTGATCCATTGTCAGTTCCTCCTAGATTGACAATGGTTACCCTTCCCTACTAACAAGAATTCTTTCCCGAGACAAACGTGGAGATGCAGCGATTCGCGGTCTTTATAACAACGTTTGTCTTATTTACTAACATTCCTTCCCACCCTCGATGACCGTAAGGACGTGGCCGGCGCCGTTATTGACCTTAATATAGGTAAGAATTCTCGAACTGTGCACATTGAGAATGCTGTGCTAGTCCCAAGCCTCATTCATTGGTTCCCTGTGCAATTTCGATTGCTCTGGTCAATCACGGAGTAGCAACTACGAATTGTGCGGTCATCTCCCAACTAACAATTACTCTTTTTACAAGCACCTTTACGACGAATTAATTCAGCATGGTGCTGAATAACATTTGGATAATTTTCAGGCACAACCTTTGTTCGGGTTTTGTTCACACAAATTTGGAGAAACAATAAAGCATAGTGTTGTGTACCAACTGAACTGTTTGTTGTTTAAAACATTTTACAAACTGATAGTAAAGCTGTTATTCAGCTACTGCAAAAATGATTTTAAAAAAATAAAATGCAAAATTTTTCAATTTCTACGAGAGTTTATGATTGACACTTTATGTTGTGAACAACTATTTTGAAATAATAACTACAAATACATTTACCTAAATCAAGATTCGAACTCGAGACCCATCGATTGCCAGCCGCTTGCCTTCCTATCTGCGCCGTCCTAGAGATGATGAATTGACGCGCTCAAATCAAAACATAAACTTCCCGTGGTTGTATAATGATTACACTTTGACTCCTATTCAGCAGTGGTGAATAATGTTCTGTTTATGGTTAACACCTGAAGAACACGTTAATTCAGCTGATGTTCAGTAAAAAAACACGTGTTTTTCATCCTGTACACTGAGTCGAAGTATGATGAAACGAAAGCGCTTATTTGACTTGTGAAAAACACATTGTACAGATACGTGTTCTAATTTTTGCATGTACTTGACAAGAAGCAGAAAAAGGTCTTGTTAAACTATTTTGTAAAGAAATAACTGCAAGTCGAACAAAAATATTATTAAACGCTTGAAAAGTGTTTAAATTTATAATTGTTGTTACCGATACGAAAGGTTGAACATTGGCTACTTTTTCAATTGAAAAAAACATTTGTACAGTTATGTGTACAGCATAATTTTAGTTCAGCAATCATTACTATTATAAAGCAACAATTCAGCATGCATGCTGGTTTGCAGCTTGCGATTGTTAGTTGGGCTATGCTCATGCTCATGCTCATGCTCAATTTTGTTCGAGCATGTTCGTCTGTTCTCTGTGATTCGATGTTCACAATGATGAAATGCTTACTGTAGCCAGCTCGTCTACAACATTCCTGTGACCCCGCTCGGCAGCCACCTGAGAGGGGGTTCGTCCATCATTGTCAACACACTTGATATCCGCCGAGTGGTCATTTATAAGCATCTTCACAGCTTCCAGATTGTTAAGTTCACATGCCAAATGCAGAAGAGTATGTCCAGACCCATCCGGGGTGTTGACATCTAATGAATAATTGACAAGAAGCATTTCTACAACATCCCACTGGTCGCTCCGGGCAGCGGCATGGAAAAGAGTTTGGCCGCTCCGGTTAGCCGAACTGAGGTTTGCACGATAGTTATCAATTAATATTTTGATCATTTTCCTGTCACCCTGAGTGGCAGCAAAATGAAGAGGAGTATTTCCGTCGTTATCTTTCGCGTTGACATCTGCCTCATAGACATCTAAAACCATCTTCACAGTTTTTTGTTGACCTCCTTCAACCGCCGAATGGATGAGCATTTGCCCCTTCTTATTGGGAATTTTATAGTCTGCCGAATATGTGTTTATTAACTTCTTAACCATATCCCATATGCTATACTCGGCAGCAAGAAGAAGAGGGGTATCTCCATCGAAGTCTTGCGCGTTGACATCAGCCCCATAGTCATTTATTAGCATCTTTACAATATCCATATTAATTCCTTGGGCCGCAAAATGGATAAGCGTTTGCCCATATTTATTGGCAATTTTGTAGTTTGCTAAATATTCGTTGATTAACATCATCACCATTTCCACCTTACAGTACTCGCAAGCATGATGAAGAGGAGTATTTCCATCGTTGTCTTGTGCATTGACATCTGCCTTATAGACATCTAAAAGCATCTTTACAATCTCCATATCATTACTTTCGACCGCCAAATGGATGAGCGTTTTTCCGTACTTATTGGCAGTTTTGTAGTCTGCTGAATATTTGCTAATCAACATCATGACCATTTCACATGTACTATACCTTACAGCAAAATGAAGAGGAGTATTTCCATGATTATCTTGCGCATTAACATCAGCCGCATAGTCATTTATAAGCATCTCAACAATTTCCTCATTATATCCTTTGGCAGCCAAATGAATAAGATTTTGTCCATATTTATTGACAGTATTGTAGTCTGCTGAATACTGGTTTATTAACATGTTGACCACTTCCCACGTATTATACTCGACGGCAAAATGAAGCGGAGTGTTTCCATCGTTATCTTGCGCATTGACATCAGCCGCATAGTCATTTATTAACATCTTTACAATATCCATATTTCCTGTTGACGATGAAGCTGCCAAATGGATGAGAGTTTGTCCCTCATTATTAGCAAGTTTGCAATCTGCAGAATATTTCTTAATTAACATATCGACCATTTCCCATCTGCCCGTCATGGCAGCAAGATAAAGAGGAGTATTTCCATCCTCGTCTCTCACATTGACATCAGCCGCATAGTTTTCCATAAGCATCTTCACAATTTCCATATTATCATTATAAGCCGCAATATGAATAAAAGTTTGCCCGTATTTATTCGCAATTGTGTAGTCTGCATCATATTCGTTAATAAGCATCTTGAACATTTCCCACTTATTAAATGTGGCAGCACGAAGAAGAGGACTATTTCCATCATCGCATTTTATATTGACATCAATCATATAGTCATCTATGAGCATTCTCACAACGTCCAAATTGTTTTCTCTGGCCGCAAAATGGATAGGTGATTCTCCGTATACATTCGCT
The DNA here is from genome assembly GCF_035046485.1 of Aedes albopictus. Taxonomy (NCBI): domain Eukaryota; kingdom Metazoa; phylum Arthropoda; class Insecta; order Diptera; family Culicidae; genus Aedes; species Aedes albopictus. Next base: position 36,276,481 of record NC_085138.1, on the reverse strand, counting down.
ATTTTGTGGTCTGCATGATACTGGTCAATCAACATCTTGACCATTTCCTTCGTACCATATCCAGCTGCAAGATGAAGAAGAGTATTTCCATCGTCGTCTTCCGCATTGACGTTCAACTTATAGTCATCTATAAGCATCTTGACAATGTGCATTTGATTTCCTCGCGCAGCCACATGAATAACAGTGTTTTCTGCTTCATTGACAATTTGGTAGTTTGCTGAATACTCGTCAATCAATACTTTCACCATTTCTGTCGTACCATACTCAGCTGCAAGATGAAGAGGAGTATTTCCATCCTTGTCTTGTGCATTGACATCAGTCGCATAGTCGTCTATAAGCATCCTCAATACGTCCATATTACTGCTTTCCACCGCCGAATGAACAACAGTTCTTCCTTTTTCATTGACAATTTTGTAGTCTGCAGAATACTCGTCAATCAACATCTTGACCACTTCCTTCGTGTTTGACGTGGCAGCTAAATGAAGCGGTGTACATCCATAGTCGTCTTGAGCATTACAATCACACGAAAGCTCTGTAATCATCAGCTTCACAATCATCAAGTCACGCTGTGCGGCCGCAACGTGCAGAATTGTCTTTCCTTCATGATTGCGAATTTTTGGGTTTGCTGAATAATCAGTTGTTAACATCTTGATCATTTCGCTATCACCCACACGAGCTGCAATGTGTAGAACAGTATTTCCCTTAAAGTCTTGAGCATTAATATTTTTGTGTGCGCCATGTTGCGCAAGCATTTTAACAAATGCTTTATTTCCATCAGATACAGCATAATGGATAGGTGACATTCCCCAAGAATCGGGAGTATTAATGTCTACTGCAGTTTCACATGTTTCCATTATATCACGTTTTGCCTCATGGTGAGAACAATCACCAAATTGATAATCACAGAGCACTAGCTTCAGAATATTCTCTTTCTTTGATTTAACAGCAGCGTGCAGAAGTGAGCCTGCAATGACGAAGTGATTACTGCTGAATTCCACTTTCGCTTTATGGTGCTTCAGAAGCTCTTTTAAAATTGATTCGTCGCCATCAGAACACGTTGTGTAGATTATTTCGGGGGTTTGGTGGCAAACTTTAATAAGTGTGTTCAATTGCAATGAACTGCTATCCCAATTTTCCCTGATCATCGAAAAGAAAAAGGTTCGAACTACTCTATGCCACATTAACGTACCAGCAAGGCACGCCTCGCATTCTGACACATGTTCATACAAAAAATTTGCAAGGAAATATTCAGCATACGACAAGTGAGTGAATTGCAGCTGATTCTTGCTTGAAACATCAAGCAATAACGATTTTTCGCAATTATCCAGAATTTGTGTCAAGTATTCGAGAAGTGAAACAGAATCATCACTGTTTAAATAATTTTGCAATTTTACTATCCTTAGCTGTTTAATAGCAATTAACTGGTGCACACGATGAAAACTTTTCAAATTATTATTGAAAAGTTGAATAACTTTTGAGTCAAATGTTTTGTATCCCTCTTCATTCATTATTTTCTTTAAGAATATATTGAACGATATGTTGACGAAATTCGAATATAAATTCAGCACACTGAATTTGTCTTCCGAGCTCAATATCTCGGTGATGTTTTCATTTGTTGAGCTCCAGTATTCCTTGAATTTTTTCTTGTAGACTTCTGCAAGCATTCTTATCATAAGAGGAGGGAGGCCAGTAAAGTGGAAGTAGCCAGATTTAATATTATCATGCAAAATTTTAAGCAAACATTTCGCAAATCTTTGAAATCGAACAAAATCATTCTCATCGATCTCAGAACTGATGTCCCAGTAATTTCTCAGAAACGACAATTGTTCATCTTCAAGTAATGGAACAAGGTTTAATGCCTTAACTTGCAATGCTTGTTCGAGTTTTTCCTTCACGTTATTTCTGCCACTTACAAAAACACAAATGTTATTTTTGCAGAACGTTTCCTTGATAAGCTCAATAGCTGAGTCCTGATGGAGTGCATCAACTTCATCGAAGCCGTCCAACAGAATGAAACATTGTTGATAAAAATTTTCCAAACTATTTCTAACTAACTGATGTATCGATTTTGAAACAGCGGATTCTAAAAGTGTAAATATATCATTTCCTTCTTTGTAATTTTTGAACAATCTACTCAAGCAAATCAGATAGACGTGTTTGGTGTAATCAGCCTGCAGTAAATAAGCGATTTTTTTCATGAAAGTTGTTTTTCCCATACCTGGTTTACCTATCAGTAAGTAATAATCGTTTCGATGCTCCAGCATTGAAGTAAACTTTTCTTCTGTAAAATCCTCCATTTCATTTTGAAAAACTGCCCTACGTTCCACATAATTACTAAAATCTGCATCTGTGATGCTCTGTAATCTTCTGCGCAGTTCTGCTCTTGTCTTATGAACACATATGTTTCCTTCGTAGCTGTTTAAAAAAGGTTTCTGATTTTCATTCAGGTTGGTAACCATGTGCCAATCTCCAAATGTCTTTTCAAATATGACATGAAATTTGGTTCTATCTTTAAACAAGCCACGGTCCTTCTCATGAATATACTTTTTTACAATCGATTCTATAGTGTTATCTCTTAACCGAAAAAGTTTGTCAGGCTGATCGGTACACATTACGAGGCAGTCGAAAAAGCTTCTCAATGCCGATTCTTCAATAAATCGAGGAAAAGTTGTTTCTGCGGATCTATTTTGCAAAAGGCGTTTGTCTATCTTCTTATTGAAAACCACATCTGATAGGCGTTCAATTGTTCCGCTCTGGGTAATGAAATGTCTTTGAAGCTCGTTCCATAGCCATTGCTGATTTATTTCATCCTCAGACCCTGTGAATGTTTCCGAAAAGCGTACGGAGCCGTCAATCTCCAATATGGATCGCAAAGGAATTGTGTATTTTCGCAAGATACTTTTTACTGTTCCGGACTTCTGAAGTTCAATTATAGCATCCCTTATGGCAACAGATAATTCGTTTAACTTGTTCAGCAGGTCCTGGATTTGATCTGCTTTTGGTAAAAATTGTTCACTACTTTTTGTAAATATTTTCTTTTCCAGTGGGTCGTGTAAGGTACAGTTGTTTATGTTCATGATCTTCCCTAGCTCTTCTCTTGTGTTTTCAGCAATTGATTTATTACTGAAGATGATGTATCGCTTTTTGTAATTCTTGAAATCACTATGTTGAGACACATTCCTGAACGATTGGATGTACATCGGTAGGGAGAATTGAGAGCTCTCTTCAAGACTTGAAGGAAAAAACTCTTTGTATTCAATCTTTGCATTCGATGTTTGACTGTGTTTGGCTTGAAATAACCAAACTTCCATCCGATCATCCAAAATTATCACAGCGTCGTCGAATTTACCAGCCACATTCATTTCCACTGCCAGGCGAAATTGACGCTCCTCCGAGGATGCAGCAACAAACAGCGTCAGAGCAAGATCTCTCTCATAATCGATACCATGACTGCTCCGACTTCCACTCCATGTAAACTGCGTAGGAATAGGAGAATCCACTGTTGACTCCATTTTTTTGTGGCTGTGAACAAAAAAAAATTGGTAAGTTCAAAAGCATAGAAAACTTATAGGAAGAAAAGGTTCCTTCATTGTAATGTAAACAAAATGTGAAAGTATGCAGTTTCAGTTTCTCCCGGACAAGAACAAGGTGCATTAAATGGTGGTGCAACCCGAATAAAAAATACAATAGAAAAACATAGGATTCCAATGTAACAGTACCATTGAAAACCATTCTTTCACAATAGAATTCAATGTTAAAATAACAATAGAAAAACAGTAGAATCAAACGTTTCTAACAATAGAACCAATTGTGAATAAGCAATTTACATCGAATTGTATAGGTTGTTAAGTATCGTAACAATACAAAAAATGACTTTTTTCCATACTAGTTTTTTCACAAAACAGAAGATTCTAATGTAAATGAAATGTTGGTAATACCGATACTTGGTATCAAATATACAGAAGATTTTTATGTATTTGTATTGTTTTGAACATTTAAATAAGCCGAGAGCATGCTGTTTTAAACTGTGATTTTACATTAGATTCAAAGGTTTGGGGATGGTTTTCTAATGTGATACAGAAGATTCTCATGTTTTCGAATTGTTTCAAACAGTGGAATGCTCAGTAAACGTATTGTTTTGGGTAGTGATTTTATTTCTGGTTCCACATTTGATTCAATTGTTTTGTAATTGTTTTCTATTGTGAAGCAGAACATACTGTTTGTACTGTTTTTACATTGAATTCAATTGTTTGGGTATTGTTTTCTATGGTGATACAGAAGATTCTTATGTTTTCGAATTGTTTCAAACAGTGAAATGCTCAGTAAACGTATTGTTTTGGGTAGTGATTTTATTTCTCATTCCACATTTGATTCAATGGTTTGGGAATTGCTTTCTATTGTAATACAGAGGATACTTATGTTTTCAAATTATTTTAAGCAGTGAAATATATGGTGAACGTATTGCTTTGAGCAGTGACATTTTTACTGACTCTACATTAGATTCAATTGTTTTGAAATTGTTTTCTATTGTGAAACAGAAAATTTTGATGTTTGGGAATAGTTTGGGAATTACAAAAAAATGAATATTTTAGAATGGTTTGATCTATTTCTGCTTTTTGTTTTTGTTACTGCCTGCTAGAAAGAATCCTGAATAAAATGAAACTGAACTATCATTATGCATTTGGACTAGAAGTTTGTATATTTTAGGCAACATTTTAAGAACACAGTTCGAACAATTATCGAATATTTGGAGCACTCATGTTGTAAATCGAGTAATGTTTAACTGCATTGATGGTTAAAACTTGAGCTCCCATACCCCACAGCCAAATAACTGGGTTTAGCAGACTAAGCATTATATGTGGCAACACTATAAGCGGCATAATGGAACCGTGCCGAGCGCGCTAAGTGTTATTAGACCACTAATGTAGTTGCATTTAGTGGGTGATGAGGTACAAAAGTAACATTACAGCGTGCTTAACCGTTATTGTAGCATTTAAAATACTGGATATACTACAACTTGAACCTATATTTGAAGATCGTTCGAAGCGTTAAAATGCAAGTTTGCATAGAATAAGTTCGTTAAATGTTGGCTATACACATATAGTTTGAATAGTTCTTCAAATATTCGAATCGCTGATTTTATTGTTCAATAAACGTCTAATTGCATTATTGGTTGAAGCTTGGGCTCCCATGTCCCACCAGCCAGATAACTGGGTTTAGCAAACTAAGCATTATATGTGGTAACACTTTGAGCGGCATGATGGAACCGTGCCGAGCGCGCTAAGTGTTATTAGACCACTAATGTAGTTGCATTTAGTGGGTGATGAGGTACAAAAGTAACATTACAGCGTGCTTAACCATTATTGCAGCATTTATAGACATTTGATGAACAGCTTGTGGAATACAGTATGCAATTGTGTCGAATTTGATAGTTAATCCATGGGATAACTATAGGATTTGACTCAAAAGCACGCATATGTTCCAGACTTAAAGAGCAATCCTATATTAAAAAACCTTCCAAAGCGACCAAATGCAAAAGATGGTTCTAATTCAGTAATATGCTTCACCAAAAGAGAGATGTTAATAAAACAAAGGGGAATTTACATTTTCTTTTTACAATAAAACCGTTATATTACTTGGCCCTCATGCAGCCCTTGCAGCAGTGCTCCTATCCTTTTTGCAGGAACCAATCCAGATCGTGCGCATTCATCGGAAACGAGATCGGAAATACTCTCCTTTGATACCACCGACTTGGCATTCTCCTTCGATGCACCGGCTTGACGTCCTTGTGACTATTGAGGGATGGGAAAGGGTGTTTAATACCGAAACCTGGTTTCAAATCAGGGAATAGGGGTATTCTTCCTGGTTCAAATATTGCGGAGATTCCACCTGTTTAGACTCCTGCGCGCTAATTAGTTGCGTGGATTTTTTTTCTCGCGTGGGCCCACAGATATAAGCAAGGGTATAAGAATAGACCGCGTTCTAGTGAATATTGGACGCTGCATTGTTGAAAACACTTTTGGTGATAGTTTTGCATAGTGTACCAAAGTTTATAATACACCTAGGCTAAAAATAAGTCAAATAAGTTTTTCGCGCCGAAATCTATAAATTTCCGCAAAGGGTAATATACCTTATAATTTTATGTATGTGTTTTGTTTTGAACAGTTTATTATGCAGAAATTATAAGGTTTAAAAAACGAACCTATACGAGGAAATAATTCAAAGTATCCATAATAAGATCTATAAGCAAAATCTTGTTTCCATTATTATTTTTAATACTGGTACAATAAAATGAGCCATTTTCAAATGTTAGTTTTGAAAACGAAAAAAATATCTAAAAATGGGTCAAAAACTTTTTAGATGATTTTATTATATAACAGAAAAGGTCGAACCAACCCTGCGAACTTGCCTGTAAAAGTGTGATTCGCTACCAGCCCTGCTCTGCCAACTCAACTTCCCGTTAAAGTGCAAACAAAACAATACAAACCTGTTGAAATGCTGCTACTATTGAAAGGCACTGCATCACACCAAGCACCACACACTATATTTACTCTCCCGTACGCAAAATGTGAAAAATCCACGCAGTTGAGCGTGAATTTTCCACATTTTCCGCAAACGAAACTGCTAGAAACTTTTTACCGCTGACGACCGAATTGATTATTTACAACAAAACTTGGCTGTCATCGATACACACTGTTTCGAAATTATTCAAAAGAAGGGTTTTTTTCAAACGTCCAAACCATTGAAAAACAATACATTTCAATGTAGCTGATGCATTCTATTGTAAACTAATGGTTTGAACGCTGAATCCAAAAGTAACAATGAATTCAAATGTTAATCTATAATTTTGCTATAGACTGGAATTTTGCTAACCATGGAATCTAATGTAAACCTATTGTAATCATTGTAAAGAATCAAAATTCTAAAATTCTGTATAATACGTGTATTTGGCGGCTTTTCGGGCCCGTATGAAGTTGATCACCAATATTAACTTCTTTTCCCGATCAGCCTAGATAGCTGTGTAGTGTCGGTAGCGGTTAGTTCAACTGGCTAAGAATAGCACTACGGACCGCCTGTTCCAGTGGTAGAAATCCACTAATCAGGTGACCCCTAATTCATGGTGTTATGCGGCTTTACGCTTACCGTGCCTAGGAATGAATGGCTAGGGGGGTCTAATAAAAACCTAACCGCAAACGGAGCCTGTGGAGTACCAGGGCACCCTCCACAGTATTTGCCCTTACTGTGCTAACCGGAGCAATAGCGCGGTGGACCTTGTGTTTCTCCGAGACAATCAGCTGCCCTTCTTCAATCTCATACTTGAGGCTGAATAAGGGCGGGATTATGAAGCTGTTATTAATTAGTTTAAATTTTCACCTATATGGTTTCGCATTATGCGTTTTACACAGTGTATTCTGTGCATCCTCGCCTTTGGCGCACTCAAATCGATACCGATCTGGCTTTATTGTTGCTGTTCTTTTTTGTGCTGTGATTGTTAAGAGTTTAATCTTGCCTAGTTTGGGTAGTGGCTACGGTTAGGATAGCTCAGATCAATCTTCAGCACAAAAGAACAGCAACGATCAATCTTTGTAGACTTATGCAAAATGGTACAGCCCAAGTGGCGTTAGTCCAAGAACCTTACTTTCGTAAGGGGAATTTCTATTTAGGAAACCTTGTGAATCCGGTGTTTGCTACTTTCAGTAAAAATGAAATGGCAAACTCACGTGTTATGCCTCGAGCATGTGTGCTTGTCAACAACGCAATCGTTGCTACACTCATCTCTGAACTAACTACCAGAGATGTATGTGCTATCACAATAGATGTATCTGTTAGAAACCTCAACAGGAAATACGTTTATTGTTCGGTTTATTTACCGCATGATGAACCATCCCCTACGGATGCTTTCAAGCAAGTCATTGCATACTGCACTTCAAAAGGCCTTCCGCTAATTGTTGGTAGTGATGCTAATGCTCACCATATAATCTGGGGCAGCTCAGACATCAATTTGAGAGGCTCCAGTTTGATGGAATACTTGAGTAGTACAGATCTTGGATTACTTAACATAAGCAACCGCCCAACCTTTATGGTATCTGGTAGAGAGGAAGTGTTAGACATAACGCTTTGCTCTAGCAGAATTAGTCACGAGCTGACCAATTGGCATGTGTCAGATGAAGAATCTTTATCTGACCATCGCTACATCTTGTTTGAACATGTGAATGTTACTTCGCAAACTTTGCGTTTCAGGAATCCCCGGTCAACCAACTGGGATCTCTTTACCGATTTGGTTGCAGCCAAATTTCATGGATACTCACCATCAATTGACACTCCAAGTGATTTAGATGATGCCGTTGATACTACAACGGCCTTCATCATGGAAGCTTTTGAAGAAGCCTGCCCTTTGCGGTCTGTGAAGACCACAAGAGGAACCCCTTGGTGGAACTCCGATCTGGCGAAGCTCAGGAAACAATGTAGAAAGAGTTGGAACAGACGACGTTCGGCTGGATCGGAGGCTTTCAGGTCGGCTCGCAAGGCCTACCAGAAAGCTCTTCGGTCTGCTGAACGATCCGGCTGGAAAAACCTTTGTACAAATGTTTCCAGTCTGAGTGAAGCCAGTCGATTGAACAAAATCCTTGCAAAATCTAAGGATTTTCAAGTGAACGAACTTCGTTTGCCAAATGGTGATTTCACTTCCTCTGATGAGGAAGTTTTAGAATGTTTATTCAGTACACACTTCCCCGGATGTGTGGATATTACATCTTCGGATGAACCTGATGTCTTTTCTTGTAGTTATGATTCTTTAGCTTCGGCTCGGAGTATCATAACTTTAGAATCGATTGAATGGGCACTTAATAGCTTTGCTCCTTTCAAATCTCCTGGGGCAGATGGGATTTATCCTATTTTGCTTCAGAAGGGATTTGATCATTTCAAACATGTTTTGAAACAACTACTTGTTTGCAGTTTTGCTACACAGCAAATAAATTTTAAATTTAAATGGCGTGTAAACCAAGCTCTATGGAAATTTACATTACTTGAAATGCTCTATTCATTGAAATTTCAGTTTAAATCAATGCACATAATGAGAGCATACAAAAACATACAATTAAGCATGTTTATTGGTTTGTTATTACGGCCGAATGTATTTTTCAACGCGTTCTTGAAAGTAGGTTGATGTACATTGAGTTTTCAATTGATAAAACTGTAATTTTCCTTCATCATTTAAAGATACACAAGCAGCATCGATTGGAAAAATAAACATGGCCAACGCGTACAAGTTTAGCTGCTGACCGTGAACCGGATAATTTTCGACGCAGTTTTAGTGTTTAGTGACGTTTTCAGCTGTACGGCGATTGTTTCCTTTCGGAATAAGCAGGAACTCAAGTGCTCAGTGAATCCGCAGGTGAGTTTTACCAATCATTTCATTCCGTGCTGTTCAACCATCATCCGGTAATTTGCAGGTACCCGCTGATGCTGCTCACCCGCATTCCCTAACAAGCAGTAAACGCCATCGGAGTGTGCTTCATCAAATTATGCTCGTAATTCAAATAACACATAAGTTGTAAACAAATTTTCATTGAAATATATAGTTGAAAAGCATTATTGGTTTATTTGTTGCCGGTATTCTATTCGTTGGTGTCCTTGATAGTCGGGGCGAAGGGATTCATCCATGCAAAGAGAGAAAAAAAAACACAACAAGTGCAGCTGAACGGCGCACCGCGCGGTGGCGGATGGTGGCTGTGGTAAAATTCAACGACGTTTAAATTTAAACGATCGTGCTGTCATTCAGTACATGTGAATTTTAAACTCGATTGAATTTTCAGTCTATTTTCATGCTCCAAATATGTGCATGAAAATAAACTTAAATTTACATTTTTATTTTAACTGTGTACAGGGTATATTCCCAAATCCTGGCGGGATATTACTGTGAAGTTTATTCCGAAAGTGGGTCGCGCGTCGTATGAAGAAGCAAAGAGCTTCAGACCTATCAGTTTGACCTCTTTTCTTCTGAAATGCTTAGAACGCATAGTCGATCATCACATCCGTGATGTTCATCTGGCCAATGTGCCTCTTCATGTGAACCAACATGCTTACCAATCTGGAAAGTCCACTGTGACTCTTTTACACAAAGTTGTTTACGATATCGAGAAGGCATTCGCTCAAAAGCAATCTTGTTTGGGTGTTTTCTTAGATATCGAGGGTGCCTTTGACAACGTGCCTTTCGATGCCATATTGGAAGCCGCACGGGGTCATGGTATATCTCCAATGATTTCCAATTGGATTCACCAAATGCTCAAAAACCGACATCTCTTCTCGACATTGCGTCAAGCGGCGATTAGGAAATTGAGTGTTTGTGGATGCCCCCAAGGGGGAGTCTTATCACCACTTTTATGGAATCTCGTAGCAGATACGCTATTGAGGCAACTCAATAATAGCGGTTTTCCTACTTATGGTTTTGCCGACGACTACCTAACATTGTTAGTCGGTATGTGCATCAGCACCCTTTTCGACCTGATGCAAAACGCTCTTCAGGTAGTTGAGGGTTGGTGTCGCCAATATGGCCTTTCGGTAAATCCGAGTAAAACATCTATTGTTCTTTTCACGGAAAAGCGAAACCGTAATGGTGTTCGAACTTTACGTCTCTTTGATTCTGAAATCAATGTGACTGAACAGGTAAAGTACGTTGGAGTCATTCTTGATTCCAAGCTTTCCTGGACACCTCATGTTGAGTTCAGAATCAAGAAAGCTTGTATGGCCTTCGGGCAATGCCGGCGAGCCTTTGGTACAACTTGGGGTCTAAAACCCAAGTATATCAAATGGATCTACACAACTGTTGTTCGGCCAATATTGGCCTATGGATGTCTTGTGTGGTGGCAAAAGGGTGAAGTGAGAACGGTCCAATCAAAATTAGGCCATCTCCAAAGGATGTGCTTAATGGCGATGTCTGGAGCGTTCTCTTCAACTCCCACGGCAGCGCTCGAAGTTCTCTTTGACGTTGCCCCACTACACATTCATCTCAAACAAGAAGCACTTTCTTGCACTTACCGCCTATGGGTACTCGGTTTACTAGAGGAAACTCCTGTGAACCGCAGTTCAACACACACCTTGTTGTTTCCACTTTTGGTGAATTGGGACAAAGTTGTCCTTGCTCCAAGTGATCTTACAATTGCTTGTAATTTTCCATATAGGACATTTTCCACGAAATTTCCTTCCCGGGAAGAGTGGACATCTGGTTATCTGGAAAGAAGTATTTCAGACGACATCGTATGTTACACTGATGGCTCCCTTCTCGAAGGTCGAGCAGGTGCTGGTGTTTTTTTTCTCGTGAGCTAAGGCTGTATCAGTCTTACTCACTTGGTAGACACTGCACCGTTTTTCAGGCCGAAATCTTTGCTCTTATGTGCGGAGTGCAATCAGCACCTCAGCAGCTCGTAATGGGCAAAGTAATATACTTCTGTTCAGATAGCCAGGCTGCTATTAAAGCACTTGCTTCGGCCAACTCTAGGTCGAAGGTAGTTATCGCTTGTCGAACTCAAATCGAGGAGCTGAATTTAGCAAACGCTGTTCACCTTGTATGGGTACCTGGCCATTCTTCCATCGCTGGAAATGAATTGGCTGATGAGTTAGCTCGCACTGGAGCATCACATGACTTCATTGGCCCTGAGCCAGCTATTCCGGTATCCAAGTGTTGGGTGAAGCTTCAGATTGACACCTGGGCTGCCACTCAGCACAAACAATACTGGAATAGTTTGGAGTCATGTCGTCAAACAAAATTGTATTGTACTGAGCCATCTCTAGGGGTGGCAAAATATCTAACAAATCTGTCAAAGCAGAATTTCAGCATGCTGGTCAAAGCATTGACTGGCCACTGCCGACTCAGTTATCACATGGCGAATATTCAGCAAGCTAATTCATTTGCATGTGATAGCTGTGAATCCGATTATGGAACTTCGTATCATTTAATATGTAACTGTCCAGCTTTTGCGCAATTGCGTTTCCGAGTACTCGGGAAACACTTATTAAGTGAAACTGACTTCAGAAACCTGAATCTTCAGGATGTTCTGTTGTTCTTGACCCGCTGTGGTAAAGAGCTATAGGCTCTCTTTACGCTTTATGCATTATCACAGTGCCCTTCTCAGGGCGCTGTTTAAACCCATTGTGGTACGCTTATGCGTTATTACAGTGTCCTTTTCAGGACGCTATGTGAACCCATTGATGTACGCTTTTGCGAGTATGACGACCCTATTCCCTTACCTGTCCTTTCCCATGTCCTATCCTTTTTCCTTCCCTTCTCCGTCAGGTAAATGATGAATAGGCTCGTGTTCATGGCGATGGCACAAATTTCCCGAATGGAGGAGAACGTGCCTCTAGAGCCGACCTACTGATACCTGATACCTGATACCATTGAAAAACAATACATTTCAATGTAGCTGATGCATTCTATTGTAAACTAATGGTTTGAACGCTGAATCCAAAAGTAACAATGAATTCAAATGTTAATCTATAATTTTGCTATAGACTGGAATTTTGCTAACCATGGAATCTAATGTAAACCTATTGTAATCATTGTAAAGAATCAAAATTCTAAAATTCTGTATAATACATTCACAATAGAAAACTTTGTTAACATAAGAATCTGTTGTTTTTCAATTGTTTTTCCCATAGCCTTTATTGTTCGTTTTTATCCAGGAAAGGCTAAATAGGATATGGGAATTAGTATGGAGAATTTCTCTGTAGAGCATTTATACACACGGTCAGAAAATTCACACAAAACTGAGCTAAAGTGGGACAACTCAAAATTGAGTATTTTTTTTCCAGCGCTAGCGCTGGCCCAAGTGCGAAAATCTCATCAGTTTAAGCTGTATAATATTCTTGCTGATGTGAAGAATATTATACCACAGAGAACAGACGTCTTAGTTCATGCAGTGCAGTTGTGTAAAGAATTGCAACGGTTGTTTTGAAATAACTGGCAATGTGGCCATAACGCGGCGCTGTCACATTTCGAATCGCGGTGCAAATTCGCCGATATTTTATCTTTTGGCGCTAGTGTCACCAAGTGTGCACCGCAATATGGTTCCAACGAGAGAATGCGTGAATTTACTAGGGAAATAAAAATTGCATTGTTGTTTAACTCATTTCTAATTCAAAGTGGTGAAACTAATGTTCAATGGTTCACTCAAATTGTGTTGCTGAATTAGTGAAACAATCATACACATCTTGTTATTTGAGAAAATACAGCGCAACCTCTGAGTAGGAATATTTAAAGGTGCGCCAGTGAAATATTTCTTAATTTAGCGCCATCATGGTGTCGGAAGGAGTTTTTAGGTGGGAAAGTCACCGTCGATGTCGCTACTGAGCTTATTTTTTCTTTACACAAGATTTTCAAGCAATTTTGTTCGAGCATGTTCGTCTGTTCTCTGTGATTATACGGCTTAAATTGGTTGGATTTTCGCACTTGGGCCAGCGCTATCGCTGGAAATGCAATTTACTCATTTTTTGAGCTGTTCCAGTTTAGCTCAGTTTTGTGTGAATCTTACTCATTTTAGAGTAACTTTTTCTTAGCGTGCAACGATGAACCCTAATAGGGTATCTCCAGTACTGTTGCAGTTCTAGTTTTGCGGAATTTACCCGGCTTTTTCGTCTCTTTTTTTTTGATATTTCGGCTTGGGAAAACTACCCGGATAAAAACGAACAATTAAGGCTATGGGAAAAACAATTGAAAAACAACAGATTCTTATGTTAACAATGATTTCTATTGTGAATGTATTATACATAATTTTTAAATTTTGATTCTTTACATTGATTACAATAGATTTACATTAGATTCCATGGTTACATAGCCAAATAATAGATTAACATTTGAATTCATTGTTACTTTTGGATTCTGCATCCAAACTATTAGTTTACAATAGAATACATCAGCTACATTGAAATGTATTGTTTTTCAATGGTTTGGACCAGAGAAGTTGTTATAGAGATGCGCGAAGACTGAAACCAAAGGTTCCAATTGAACCGTCAAACGCGGTCCCAATCGAGCAAATTCAAGGAAATAGAAAAACATGGGAAACAAAGCGCAACATGAAAGCACATGAAAATGTGTTAGTGCAAAGCATGACGTCACTTGTATGCTTGACATCTTATGGGCTGATCAAACTAACACGTACGCGAAAATATAATTTTGTTCACCGCAAAAATTGATTGTTATTGGGCGTGATGTAAATAAACATAACCTAAATCCTCTTCGCGCTTCTCTACACGCTAACCCTCAGTTACCCAGATTGATGCCAAAGCGACCCAGATTGAGCAAAACTGCAGTTACTCTAATCTGAGTAAAGGCACCTTTACTCAAATCTGGGTTACCGATGTTGGTGACAAAATCTGGGTAACCGGTACCCAGCTCCTCCTGGGCCTTGATTTTGTTAATTTATTTCCAATTTAGACTTTTGATAAAAAGCTCTCAACTCCCATGTGCTGTTCACTTACCTGATGCAGGAAAACAGTTCCCTGGAAGAATTTCACTGTTTTCCCGTCATTTATCCTCATATTTTTCGTGGAAACATTCATAATTGCCAGCGTTTGCCTGACCGCTGCCTTATTCTCAAGCCGAAAAGTGACAAAGTGCCGATTACCCAGATCTTTACCCAGATTAAACCAATCTGGGTTTTCGGGTTACCCGGATTTTGACAACTGCTAACAACATGAAAATCCGGGTAGAATCGACCCAGGCGATGGGTAGTTTCAGGTTAGCGTGTATAACAACTTCTCTGGTTTGGACGTTTGAAAAACCCGTCTTTTGATTAATTTCGTAACAGTGTGTATCGATGACAGCCAAGTTTTGTTGTAATCAATTCGGTCGTCAGCCGCATGAAAATTTTCAAAGAGTAGTTTCGCTTGCGGAAAATGTGGAAAATTCACGCTCAACTGCGTGGATTTTTCACATTTTGCGTACGGGAGTAAATATAGTGTGTGGTGCTTGGTGTGGTGCAGTGCATTTCAATAATAGCAGCGTTTCAACAGGTTTGTATTGTTTTGTTTGCACTTTTACGGGAAGTTGAGTTGGCAGGGAAGGGCTGGCAGCGAATCACACTTTCACAGCCAAGTTCGCAGGGTTGGTTCGACCTTTTTTGTTATATAGTGAAATCATCTAAAAGAGTTTTTGACCCATTTTTTAGATACTTTTTTCGTTTTCTAAACTAACATTTGAAAAGGGCTCATTTTATTGTACCAATATTTAAAAAATAATGGAAACAAGTGTTGCAACATTTTGCTTATGGATCTTGTTATGGATACAATGAATTATTTCCTCATATAGGTTCGTTCTTCAAACCTTATATTTTCTGCATAATAAACTGTTCAAAACCATACACATACATAAAATTATGAGGTATATTTGTTTGAACCAGGAGAATAACCCCTGTTCCCTGATTTGAAACCAGGTTTCGGTATTAAACACCCTTTCCCATCCCTCAACAGTCACAAGGACGTCAAGCCGGTGCATCGAAGGCGAATGTCAAGCCGGTGGTATCGAAGCAGAATATTTCCGATGAATGCGCACGATCTGCGTTCGTTCCTGCGAAAAGGATAGGAGCACTGCTGCAAGGGCTGCATAAGGGCCAAGTAATATAATGGTTTTATCTTGGGTTTTATTGTAAAAAGAAAATCTAAATCACTTCGTTTCATTAACATCTCTCTTTTGTTGAAACATATTAATGAATTAGAACCATCTTTTGCATTTGGTCGCTTTGGAAGGTCTTTTAATATAGGATCACTCTTTAAGCCTGGAAAATATGCGTGCGTTTGAGACAAACTCTATAGTTATCCCATGGATTAACTATCAAATTCGTCGCAATTGCATACTGTATTCCATAAGCTGTTCATCAAGTGTCTATAAATGCTGCAATAATGGTTATGCACGCTGTAATGTTACTTTTGTACCTCATCACCCACTAAATGCAACTTCATTAGTGGTCTAATAACACTTAGCGCGCTCGGCACGGTTCCATCATGCCGCTCAAAGTGTTGCCACATGTAATGCTTAGTTTGCTAAACCCAGTTATCTGGCTGGTGGGACATGGGAGCCCAAGCTTCAACCATTAATTCAATTAAACGTTTATTGAACAATAAAATGAGCGATTCGAATATTTGAAGAACTATTCAAACTATATGTGTATAGTCAACATTTAACGAACTTATTCTATGCAAAATTTTGCATTTTAACGCTTCGAACGATCTTCAAGTATAGGTTCAAGTTGTAGTATATCGAGTATTTTAAGTGCTACAATAATGGTTAAGCACGCTGTAATGTTACTTTTGTACCTCATCACCCACTAAATGCAACTACATTAGTGGTCTAATAACACTTAGCGCGCTCGGCACGGTTCCATTATGCCGCTTATAGTGTTGCCACATATAATGCTTAGTCTGCTAAACCCAGTTATCTGGTTGTGGGGTATGGGAGCTCAAGCTTCAACCATCAATGCAGTTAAACATTACTCGATTTACAACATGAGTGTTCCAAATATTCGATAATTGTTCGATCTGTTTTCTAAAATGTTGCCTAGAATATACAAGCTTCTAATCCAAATGCATAATGATAGTTCAGTTTCGTTCTATTCAGGATTCTTTCTAGCAGGCAGTAACAATAACAAAAAGCAGAAATAGATCAAACCATTCCAAAATGTTCATTTTTTTGTAATTCCCAAACTATTCCCAAACAACAGAATTTTCTGTTTCACAATAGAAAACAATTCCAAAACAATTGAATCTAATGTAGAGCCAGTAATAAAGTCACTGCTTAAAGCAATGCGTTTATCATACATTTCGCTGCTTAAATTTATTTGAAAACATAAGAATCTTCTGTATTACAATAGAAAACAATTCCCAAACCATTGAATCAAATGTGGAATGAGAAATAAAATCACTACCCAAAACAATACGTTTACTGAGCATTTCACTGTTTGAAACAATTCGAAAACATAAGAATCTTCTGTATCACAATAGAAAACAATACCCAAACAATTGAATTCATTGTAAAAACGGTACAAACAGTATGTCCTGCTTCACAATAGAAAACAATTACAAAACAATTGAATCAAATGTGGAACCAGAAATAAAATCACTACCCAAAACAATACGTTTACTGAACATTTCACTGTTTGAAACAATTCGAAAACTTAAGAATCTTCTGTATCACATTAGAAAACCATCCCCAAACCATTAAATCTAATGTAAAATCACAGTTTAAAACAGTATGCTCTCGGCTTATTTAACTGTTCAAAACAATACAAAAACATAAAAATCTTCTGTATATTTGATACCATGTATCGGTATTACCAACATTTGATTCACATTAGAACCCAAGTAACAGAACTAGCTGAATAACAGTTTCTTAAGCTATAGTTTGCTTAAGAGTAGTTTGCTCCACTCTTGTACAGCAACAATGTTTGTTGGGAATCTTCTGTTTTGTGAAAAAACTAGTATGGAAAAAAGTCATTTTTTGTATTGTTACGATACTTAACAACCTGTACAATTCAATGTGAAATGCTCATTCACAATTGATTCTATTGTTAGAAACGTTTGATTCTATTGTTTTTCTATTGTTATTTTAACATTGAATTCTATTGTGAAAACATGGTTTTCAATGGTACTGTTACATTGGAGTCCTATGTTTTTCTATTGTATTTTTTATCCGGGTAGTGTCCCCCCAGACGATGACGTTATTCTTGGTCACATCACAGA
This sequence comes from Aedes albopictus, assembly GCF_035046485.1. NCBI lineage: Eukaryota > Metazoa > Arthropoda > Insecta > Diptera > Culicidae > Aedes > Aedes albopictus. The sequence goes on along the minus strand of NC_085138.1, from coordinate 36,258,751 downwards.
GAACAGAAGTCGAAGCTCATGCAGTGCAGTTGTGTAAAGAATTGCAACGGTTGTTTTGAAATAACTGGCAATGTGGCCTTTGCGTGGCGCTGTCACATTTCGAATCGCGGTAGAAACACGTACATATTCGCCGATGTTTCATATTTTGGCGCTAGTGTCGCCAAGTGTGCACCCCAATATAGTTCCAACGAGAGAATGTGTGAATTTACTAGGGAAATAATAATTGTATTGTTGTTCAACTCATTTCTAATTGAAAGTGGTATAACAAATTTTCAATGGTTTGCTCAAATTTTGTTGCTGAATTAGTGCAATTACCATACACATCTTGTTATTTGAGCAGATACAGCTCAATCTCTGAATATTTAAAGGTGCGCTAGTGAAATACTTTTTAATTTAATTTTAATCATGGTGTCGGAAGGAGTTGTCAGGTGGGAAAGTCATCGTCGATGTCGCTACTGCGCTAGATTTTTCTTTACACAAGATTTTCTAGCAATTTTGTTCGAGCATGTTCGTCTGTTCGCTGTGGAGCGAGCATGAGCTTGAGCATGAGCATAGATGACCGCACAATTTATTTATTTATTTCGTCAAACTTAACGTAAAGTTAAATGATCGGAAAAGAAAAATTTTCACTTTTCAAAAAATGTTCAACTAGCTGTAACTTTTCATAAAGTGCATCGAATATTCTCAAATTTTTACTGTAAGTTCATCAACTAGTTGTGTATCAGTGGTAAAAATTTGAAAAAGATCGGGCTATTCTCCATGAAGTAATAAAAATTCTTGAAAAAGGTAAAATTATCCGATAGCCAACTTTGAGCTGTAATATCTCGGTATTCGATGAACTGATTTCAATGAATTTTTGACCAATTCATGACTTATATAATGAACTCTAAAAAACGTTTGACTTAACTTGAAATTTTTAACAAGAGAAAAAGTTATAGCGATTTCGTTTATTTCACGATTTTTCAGTAAATTAATCTATTTTTAATATGCATCCCATTACTTTCATAATTTATTGTCAGCTATGTTGTTACTTTTCTTCAAAACACATTTATATATAAGTCATTTAGAGTGCATTTGAATGAACTATAATTTGCATCTTGAATTTTGCAACGATATTGAAGTTTTTGATAATTTGGTGTTTTATTGGAAATATAATCTAACCGTTATAATTTTCTTTCGTGTTAAGAATTTTAAGTTAAGTCAAAAGCTTTTAATGGATCATTATGAAAGTCATAATTGGTCAAATTTCATTTCATTCGGTTCATTGAATCCGGAGATATTACAGCTCAAAGTTGGCTATCGGATAAATATACCTTTTTCTTAGAATCTTTATATTTAACTTCGTGCAGAATAGCCTGATCTTTTCCAAAATTGGACCACTAATACACAACTAAATGATCAACTTACAGTAAAAATTTGAGAATATTTGCTGCACTTTTCGAAAAGTTACAGCTACTTGAAAATTTTTTGAGGGATGAAAATTTTGCCTGTCCCGATCATTTTGTCCCCTGTATATTCTATGGTTTCTCAAGGAATTAAAGTATTTTTTAATATTCGTTGACGCAGAAAAATAAATTGTAAACACAATTAAATTCTAGTTCAAATCAACCGATTTTTCAGTTTGCTATAGCGACAAACTGATTTCTAGTTTAAACTGAACTGTTCCATTGCTTAATACAAATATTTTTATTTGCCGAAATTTTTGACAGTTTGTTAGAACAAACAGAGATTTGGTAGTTTCTACATAAAATAACAGATTGTTTTAAACGACTGCACTTTTGCCACTAACAAAGCCGGGAAGTGATTATGTTGGTGACGGCAGTTCCTGCGGCAACTCGGAAATCTATTTTTAGACACTCGACAAGCGGATGGAAGCGAGAACGAATAAAAAAAGGCAAAAAATCGAAACCGACCAACTTTTTGTGGATGCAGTCTTGAGTACCTGCGCGTTATCCATCACGGCCAAAGCTGCACCCAGCCAACAATTTGATTGCTATATCGAAATTGCAACTGAAATAGTCACATATATATAGCACCAAAGAAATCGTATTCAATGCACGAAACAGGCATATACATACTAAAGTGGAGGCCATATCGAAACATATATACGATTACTGCGATTCCATCCAACATAATGTACGATTTCTCGAAAAATTTCTACGATTTCGCCGATTTTATCCGTCTAAATATACGATTATACATGATCTTATTACGATTGAGAGTACCAATATACGACTCAAGAATTTCAAATTTAAAAAAACCAATTGGTGTTCAGTGGGAATCGAACTTAGGTCCTTTGATTGAGAACTGTGCGTTATCTCTATTGGCTATATTGCCAAGTTGAAAATAGAGAGTTCAAAGTGAATGGCATGAAACGAATAAAAATTAGCATGATACGGTGCGAGACTTGTGGTGGGAGCGTTGTTGTTGTGCATTGAGTGGCACCAAAAGTGGTGCCCTGCAAGAGGCCCGGAATTCACATCGTTGTTGGAATCTATACATCACTTATTGTAAGTCATCTGCTTGTATGAAAACCTATATATTTGGTTGTTATTATTGGTAAATTATTGGAATGCGGCAACAAGAAAAATACAAATTTGCGATGAATACCATTTTTTTCTCCATCATATAAATATGTAAACAAAACCATTTACGATTTACGAGATTAATATTCGACTATTAAAAGTGGAGTAACAATCATATGCGACTGTAAAAATGAATATACGATTTCTACGATTTCATTCACTTCGTATACGACGCAATTGTCACGCAAACGATCAATATATAACATTGTTATAGTTTTATACGATTTCACCGATTTTCATCATACCTTTAGGTAGCAAGCTCGATTTAGCAGCTTCATATACGATGTGAAGCGACGATTTCCACGATCCAAATAAATCATATATACGATGCTAGCGAACTTGCAGCTTGACACTAAGAATGTATGTTTTTTTCACGATTCTATCCAATTCTGTGCGATCCTACCGATAGTATCTCGCACCTTTTATGGGCCCATATAGCCGAGGCGGTAAACGCACGGGTATTCAGCATGACCAAGCTGAGGGTGACGGGTTCGATTCCCGGTCGGTCCAGGATCTTTTCGTAAAGGAAATTTCCTTGACTTCCTTGGGCATAGAGTATCTTCGTGCCTGCCACACGATATACACATGCAAAATGGTCATTGGCAGAGGAAGCTCTCAGTTAATAACTGTGGAAGTGCTCATAGAACACTAAGCTGAGAAGCAGGCTTTGTCCCAGTGAGGACGTTACGCCAAGAAGAAGAAGAAGAACCTTTTATGATCGGAGACGAATATGAACGTATATGAAACAAAATCGCAATTGAAAATTAATTTGGCATGAAATGCGATTTTGCGCAATCATTGTCAACAAATATACATATTATTATACAATTCTGAATCAATATATGAAAATTTACGATTTTTTCCACAAAATGATTTACGATATGTGGTTGGCTGGGCACTTGGAAGTTGCACTGATGGATTTGCTACACTTTCTTCGTTGTGGCGATGTTGGGGTCAGAATTTTAAAGATGTGTGAGTGCTTCCGGGCCATGTTTATGGTCCCCATTTTGTTGAAACAAATGAAGATTTTAACGTTAAATGGAATGATGGGAATTGGTTGTTTTGATGGATAAACTCTAAGTAAGAACAAAGAAATATAACTTTGGAATAAGTAAATGCTCGGTTTGAAAATCAACCATGCGTTTTATTGTTTTAAACAAGCCTCATTTTTCTGCGTGATATAGGAGGAACTGTTTTTGTATTGATTCGATTCGATCTTCGTGAGTTATCCTGTAGGGAGACCATGCTATGCTACAGTATTCTAGAACTGATCTTACGTAAACAACGTATAAAGTTTTTATTGTGTAGGGGTCCTGAAAGTTGTAGCCAAAACGCTTAATGAAGGCTATTATATTATGTAGCTGCCTTGTGAGTGATAGCGTTATAATGATCAGTGAAAGTTAATTTCGAATCTAAGATCACTCCTGTCAGTAGGTCGGCTCTAGAGGCACGTTCTCCTCCATTTGGGAAATTTGTGCCATAGATAACTCCTAAATCTCTCATTCTATTACCTTTAACAACTTCTTGATTTCCTAAAAATATAGTAATTGGTGGTGTGCGTGTGCTATGTTTTCTGCCGAACGTCATTGAATTACATTTTTCACGTTTAACAGGGTATTCAGCATGGCCATGCTGAGGGTGACGGGTTCGATTCCCGGTCGGTCCATGATCTTTTCGTAAAGGAAATTTCCTTGACTTCCTTGGGCATAGAGTATCTTCGTGCCTGCCACACGATATACACATTAGCCTGGTACACGGTTTATATGGGAAAATACAAAAAATGAAAAAAAAACTCAAGTTCCTGTATACTTTTTGAGTTCCACTTTGGTCCCATATCGCACGGTGTGCCAAAAACCGTTATTAACAAATAAAAATGTCCACCCAAGTGGCACCCGGCATTCGAAAGATATGCTATTCTAGTATCTCCTCTGAAAATTTGAAAATCTTTCATCGAGGGAAACTTAAGTTTTTGTGATTTGAAGATTTTGAGCCATTTCTATAGGATTTTCTTATATGAGCAAATATGCACGCACGGTGTGCCTGATACCACTATTAACAAATAAAAATTTACTCCATACTCACACCCGGCGTTCGAAAGATATACTATTCTAGTATCTCCTCCGAAAATTTGAAAATGTTTTATCGAGGGAAACCAAAGTTTTTACTGTTTGAAGATTTTCCTCTATTTTCATAGAATAAGTTCATATATGGTACACGGTAAAAATTCTGCACGCTGATATAAACTGATTGGCACTTGGATTCGCACTACTGTTCAATACATTTGATATCAATTGAATATCAGTTGGAAAAGAACATCCACTGCCTCTTCAAAATTAATAAAACTTCACTTCAATTCGTTGTTGAGAATGTTTTGATTACCAAACAAGTATTTAAAAAAAGCATGCCCCCGCACCAAGATTCGATACCAAGACCTTGAGAATCATGATCATCTGTTCTACCACTACACTACTTCACATCTGCTAGAGAAGTGCGAATCAAAGCAAAACACTTTCTACCACCTGTCATCTATATTTATTTTCATGGCCAATGCACTCATTATCAAATCAACAGTTTTTCACTTTGGACCGTACTGCTTTTTACAGTGGTGCAAATCGAAGTGATTTTTAGTTGATTTCCCCGGTGGGTTTGTTTTGGTTTTCAAGCCAACACTGACAGCTTTGCGAATTCAAGGGAAAAGCATTTCCGATCATGTTGATTGGGATGTTGAGCAGTTGAGGGAGTTTTCCCTTGAATCGAGCGTGCAGAATTTTTACCGTGTATGCATATCTCCAATGAAATTGAAATTGAAAGCTTAAAATTGTTGTTACTGATGATCAATCAAATGTAAAATTTCTAAATTCACGGAAGAGACGTTAGTAACATGACGTATAAAAGCTGGGTAGTAAAACGATTAGCATTTAGGTTTACTTTAAAAGCTTCAATATCTTAAACATTATACCAACGATTGACAAAGCTTCCTAGGAATACCAAAACTTTGGGCTGTTAATTCAGTTTTACCATAGTCTTAAACCAACATGTTTAACTCTCGTTTCACCATGAAACGTTTTCAAATTCACCGACAAGATACCAATATAACGTGCTTAAAAACAAAAAAAAAACCGGTGCCAAACACTTAGAAAGTTTATGTAATCAAAGCTCACGGTGTGCCACATTTTTATTTGTATTCGAGTAGCAGGTAAAACAATGAAATATTAAACTACGGTAATTGACATTCCTCTCAATGAAATGTTGCCAAATGTGGAGCGGACCTGGTGTGATGGTTAGAACACTTGACTATCACGCCGAAGACCTGGGATCGAATCCCACTCCCAACAAACTCACATAATTTGAGTTCTTTCTTCGGAAGGGAAGTAAAGCGTAGGTCCCGATATTAACTAGCCTAGGGCTAAAAATCTCGTTAATACAAATAAAACAAAATGTTGCCAAATTTTCAGAGAAGTTGCTTGAATATTTATTGTACTTTTGGAATTTGTGAAACTCATGACGCCGTTCAACACTAGTTCGCGTCATGAGATGAGAAAAAAAATAGGGGTTTGGGACCCTAGAAACTCTAATGCGTATATCAGTTGAACACCCCAAGTTCTCAATTCAAACTTCGGTCTTTAACTGTGAAGTCCAATTTTTTTTTCGAAAATACTTTCACTATGACACTTCTAGGGTTCCAAAACCCTGTTATTTTTTTTCTCATCTCATAATACGATTTTTTTTAAATTTTGTTTATCAGTGTTATTATTTGTTTAAGATATGAAGAACACCGCATATTCTCATATACTTATGAGCTAATTCTATGAAAATATAGGGAAATCTTCAAACAGTGAAAACTGTGGTTTCCCTCGATAAAACGTTTTCAAATTTTCGGAGGAGATACTAGAATAGTATATCTTTCGAACGACGGGTGTGAGTTTGGAGTACATTTTTATTTGTTAATAGTGGTATCAGGCACACCGTGCGTGCATATTTACTCATATAAAAAAATCCTATAGAAATGGCTCAAAATCTTCAAATCACAAAAACTTAAGTTTCCCTCGATGAAAGATTTTCAAATTTTCAGAGGAGATACTAGAATAGTATATCTTTCGAATGCCGGGTGCCACTTGGGTGGACATTTTTTTTTTTGTTAATAACGGTTTTTGGCACACCGTGATATCAACTGTGCAAAATTTCAGATCGATCGGAAAAACTATATTTTAGCGCCCGACATTCTTAGTTTTTCATACGACTTACTATGGGGAAATATTACTCCTGCAAAGAAAAATCGCTAGGAGTCATCCCTAGATCCCTAAAAATAAGTCGACGAATGATTTCTGCAGAAAACTTCACTAAGAATCAGACCTCTGAAGACAGTAAATCGATGCGACGTTCGTGGAAAAAGTTATTAGGCTTCTCCCGATCGATAAAATAACGAGATTTTATTATTTATTGTTATTCCTTACATGTTAAACAGCGTTTGCATGCCATTCGGTTTTCAGTCTATAGCTTTTTTTCACATGCCTCAGATCGCTTTGCGGTCTTCGAAGGGTTGGTTCCTCGTAAAGTTTCCAACAGATATCATTCATCGATTTATTTTTAGAGGTTAAGGGGCAACCTGTGGCGATTTTTCTTTGAAAAAGTGATTTTCCCCATACTATATCGTATGAAAACTTAAAATGGCTGGCGCTAAAATATAGTTTCTCCGATCGATCTGAAATTTTGCACAGTTAATATGGGACCAAAATGGAACTCAAAAAGTGTACAGGAGTCAAATGTCTTTTTGTGTCCCACGCTAATACACATGCAAAATAATCATTGGCAGAGGAAGCACCGACGTACCGACATGCCAGCTAGTGCAAAGGTTCATGAAATTCTCGTCCAAAATTTTAAAATAAAACTAGAGCTCGATTTGAATAGGTCGTATGTGCTTTTGTCGATATTAAATTCGATCAGTTTATTTTATTTATTGTAGCAATATGGAAGATATTGACGGGTGACGGGGTGACGGGTTCGATTCCCGGTCGGTCCAGGATCTTTTCGTAAAGGAAATTTCCTTGACTTCCTTGGGCATAGAGTATCTTCGTGCCTGCCACACGATATACACATGCAAAATGGTCATTGGCAGAGGAAACTCTCAGTTAATAACTGTGGAAGTGCTCATAGAACACTAAGCTGAGAAGCAGGCTTTGTCCCAGTGAGGACGTTACGCCAAGAAGAGGAGAGGAGAGGATGGAAGATATTTTTGAGACTTTTAATGATGGAACGGAATGCTTATTTTGTGAGGATTCTGCTGTATGTATCAACTTTGTTCAATTTCAACGGTTTTCGCTACAATAAGCGAATCAAACTGATCGAATTTTTAATCAACAAAAGCACATACGACCTATTCAAATCGAGCTTCAGAAAAGCCGTTGAAAACAAGCGCCATCTGTTGAGTTTAATTCAGAACTATTTTGGCCGAAATATTTCGAACACAGATTTTTCAAACATTGGATAATGCTGTTTATTTCATAATAATTACCGAAATTTCTCATGATAAATTAAGAAAAGATAGATTCACGAGCTATGTTCATAACAAAACTTCTTAGGAGCGTAAAAGACTCAATAATCTTACAGAATTTCATACTTTGATTGGTTTAAACGTAGAGTGTTTGTTTGTATTCCGCGGCGTCGCCGTCGTCGGTGGTGATGCCTTTATCATACTGCAGTCACTCTGCTGATTTTATCAGAACACAATTTCATATCCTAATTTTCCGAAAGCACAATTTATTATTAGGCTTAATTAATATAAGTACTTCTGGGAGATTTTCTTTTTTCAGATAAAAGTTGAAATAGTAGTCAGCCCAGTCAGCGTCACTGAAACGGCAGCAGGAGCAGCATCATCGTAGCGACGCCACAGAGAACAGACGTCGAAGCTCATGAAGTGTGGTTGTGTAAAGCATTGCAACGGTTGTTTTGAAATAACTGGCAGTGTGGCCGTAGCGCGGCGCTGTCACATTTCGAATCGGGGTACAAATTTGCCGTTGTTTTACCTTTTGGCGCTAGTGTCGTCAGATGTGCACCCTAGTATAGTTCCACCAAGAGAATGCGTTGGTTTTACTAGGAAAACAAAAATTGAATTCTCGTTTAACTTATTTCTCATTGAAAATAATGAAACTAATTGTCAATGGGTTGCTTAAATTTTGTTGTAAAATTAGTGTATCAACAATATGCTTATTGTTATTTGAGCAAATACAGCTCATTCTCTGAGTTAGGAAATTTGAAGGTGCACTAGTGAAATATTTCGTAAGTAAGCGCCATCATGGTGTCGAAATGAGTTTTTAGGTGGGGAAGTCACCGTCGACATCGCTAGTGAGCTTGTTTTTTTTCTTTACACAACATTTTGAGGAAATTTTGTTCGAGCATGTTCGTCTGTTCTCTGTGCCATTGGTCAAATATGCCTATTTCTTTTAAAAAATATTCTCTGTCTTCTACATTTTTAATTTCCATAAAAAGTTTGATATCGTCAGTTCAGCATATATGAGGATCTTGATGTGCTTAATAATATACGTAATATCGTTTACAAACAATATAAAAAGCATGTTCGAGGATTTCACTGCAGCGAGAAATATGACCCACTTCAAAAGGAGTGGCAACCGGTCCCAGCTGCGATTCAACTCCGTCGAGATGGTTGGGTAGGGTACCTATCCAAAATATATCCATGAAGTGTGCTAGGCCAGCAGCATGCTTCTGCTGCTGTGCTAGCTTGAGGTTCGAGCTGCTCGGAAAGGGAATTTGCGACTAAAGCCGGCAAAGAAAACGATCCACAAAGAAAACGGTCTCCCAGAGCTCAAAGAAGGCAGGGAAAAATAATGCCGATTATGTTGACGGAGTTTGCTGGTAGCTATGGCAATCAATACCATTGAGACGAGGATTGGACCACCCACCCATTCAAGCTGTGGGATGGAGCTAGGTATGTCGAATCTGGTTCTGCTCGTTTGAAGTGTGAGGATGATTGTAAATTATGAAGGATGTATTTAGGTTGGACTAAAATCACAGAGAACAGACGTCCAAGCTCATGTAGTGCTATTGTGTAAAGCATTGCAACGGTTGTTTTGAAATAACTGGGAATGTGGCCATTACGCGGCGCTGTCAAATTACGAATCGGGGTACAAATTTGCCGTTGTTTTACCTTTTGGCGCTAGTATCACCAAGTGTGCACCCTAGTATAGTTCCACCAAGAGAATGTGTTGGTTTCATTTGGAAAACATTAATTGAATTCTTGTTCAACTTGTTTCTTATTGAAGATAATGAAACTAAATATCAATGGGTTGCTCAAATTTTGTAGCTGGATTAATGAAATAATCATAAACATCTTGTTATTTGAGCAAATACAGCTCAGAATCTGGGTAGAAAAATTTAAAGATGCGCTAGTGAAATATTTCTTTAGAAAACGCCATCATGGTGTCGAAACAAGTTTTTGAGTGGGAAAGTCACCGTCGATGTCGCTACTGAGCTTGGTTTTTCTTTACACAAGATTTTCAAGCAATTTTGTTCGTGCATGTTCGTCTGTTCTCTGTGCTAAAATCACAGAGAACAGACGAACATGCTCGAACAAAATTGCTTGAAAATCTTGTTTAAAGAAAAATCAAGCGCAGTAGCGACATCGACGGTGACTTTCCCACCTAAAAACTCCATCCGACACCATGATGGCGCTTGATTAAGAAATATTTCACTAGCGCACTTTTAAATATTCCTACTCAGAGATTCAGCTTTATTTGCTCAAATAACAAGATGTGTATGATTGTTTCACTAATTCAGCAACACAATTTGAGTGAACCATTGAACATTAGTTTCACCACTTTGAATTAGACATGAGTTGAACAACAATACAATTATTATTTCCCTAGTAAATTCACACATTCTCTGGGTGGAACTATATTTGGGTGCACACTTGGTGACACTAGCGCCAAAAGGTGAAACATCGGAGAATTTGCACCGCGATTCGAAATGTGACAGCGCCGCGTAATGGCCACATTGCCAGTTATTTCAAAACAACCGTTGCAATTCTTTACACAACTGCACTTCATGTGCTTAGACGTCTGTTCTCTGTGCTTGGAGTATGGTATAAGCATTTCTGAACTCAACTCAACTGAACTGAACTCATGGTTTATCCACAGAGAACAGACATATAAGCTCGAACAAAAATACGTCGAAATCGTGTGTAAAGGATTTAAGTGTACCTCAATGCCACCAACGGAGACTGCCCCACACATAAAGTCGATTGGATTGGATTTGGATTGGATTTGGATTGGATTTGGATTGGATTTGGATTGGATTTGGATTGGATTTGGATTGGATTTGGATTGGATTTGGATTGGATTTGGATTGGATTTGGATTGGATTTGGATTGGATTTGGATTGGATTTGGATTGGATTTGGATTGGATTTGGATTGGATTTGGATTGGATTTGGATTGGATTTGGATTGGATTTGGATTGGATTTGGATTGGATTTGGATTGGATTTGGATTGGATTTGGATTGGATTTGGATTGGATTTGGATTGGATTTGGATTGGATTTGGATTGGATTTGGATTGGATTTGGATTGGATTTGGATTGGATTTGGATTGGATTTGGATTGGATTTGGATTGGATTTGGATTGGATTTGGATTGGATTTGGATTGGATTTGGATTGGATTTGGATTGGATTTGGATTGAATCTGGATTGGATTTGGATTGGACTTGGATTGGATTTGGATTGGATTTGGATTGGATTTGGATTGGATTTGGATTGGATTTTGATTGGATTTTGATTGGATTTGGATTGGATTTGGATTGGATTTGGATTGGATTTGGATTGGATTTGGATTGGATTTGGATTGGATTTGGATTGGATTTGGATTGGATTTGGATTGGATTTGGATTGGATTTGGATTGGATTTGGATTGGATTTGGATTGGATTTGGATTGGATTTGGATTGGATTTGGAATGGACTGGATTTGGTTTGGATTTAGATTGGATTTGGTTTGGATTTGGATTGGATTTGGAATGGACTGGATTTGGTTTGGATTTAGATTGGATTTGGTTTGGATTTGGATTGGATTTGGATTGGATTTGGATTGGATTTGGATTGAATCTGGATTGGATTTGGATTGGACTTGGATTGGATTTGAATTGGATTTGGATTGGATTTGGATTGGATTTGGATTGGATTTTGATTGGATTTTGATTGGATTTGGATTGGATTTGGATTGGATTTGGATTGGATTTGGATTGGATTTGGATTGGATTTGGATTGGATTTGGATTGGATTTGGATTGGATTTGGATTGGATTTGGATTGGATTTGGATTGGATTTGGATTGGATTTGGATTGGATTTGGATTGGATTTGGATTGGATTTGGATTGGATTTGGATTGGATTTGGATTGGATTTGGATTGGATTTGGATTGGATTTGGATTGGATTTGGATTGGATTTGGAATGGACTGGATTTGGTTTGGATTTAGATTGGATTTGGATTGGATTTGGATTGGATTTGGAATGGACTGGATTTGGTTTGGATTTAGATTGGATTTGGTTTGGATTTGGATTGGATTTGGATTGGATTTGGATTGGATTTGGATTGAATCTGGATTGGATTTGGATTGGACTTGGATTGGATTTGGATTGGATTTGGATTGGATTTGGATTGGATTTGGATTGGATTTTGATTGGATTTTGATTGGATTTGGATTGGATTTGGATTGGATTTGGATTGGATTTGGATTGGATTTGGATTGGATTTGGATTAGATTTGGATTGGATTTGGATTAAATTTATTTAAGGCTTATTGTGACACTTTCTTTGTACCGTCTTACCCCGTTCGTTCGACACGTTTTAATACGACTCTTTTTAATTCGTACCCCGCTTATACGACACATGTCGAATTAAAAAGTGTTCAAATGTCACAGCGATGTACACTGTAAATGCAAAACAGTTTGATGTTGCGCTTATACTCGCACCCGCAGCAGCTCCTCTTGCAGCCGCTAATTCCGGAAGTTCTGAGTTGGTGCTATTCGACACCAAAATCGCCTGAAGACAAACCGGAATGAACTGAGGATGGCAACAATCGTAGAAAGAATGAGCATTTTATTCGCACCATCGCAATATCTGTTGAAATTATGTTTCATAATAAACCCGGAAATCAAAACAAAAACAAAAATAGAGTTGCCAAATTTTAATGAGCATGATGGTGTAGGGTGACCAGTTTGTCGAATTAAAAGTTTACCCCGGTTATTCGACAACAGTCGGTGTCGTATTAGCGGGGTAATACGGTAGTTTGTTTTTCTTCTTATTGTATGACAACTTCATTCACTGAAATAAACTGATTTGAACAAACTTATATTGCGCATTTAATTCACCACTGGACTGCGCACTCAATTTTCAAAAGTGCGGAAACGTTAATAAAAGTGCGCGATTGTATCAAATCCAGTTGATGTCTTCGGCAACACTATATCTTTGATTCATGCTGAATAAGTGCTCTGAACACACCGAGCTGATTTGTTACAAATCGCGCACTTTTATTTACGTTTTCGCGTCCTTCAAAACTCGTGCGATAGTCCAGTGGTGAACTAAATGCGCTATACAAGAATGTAGTTATTCAGTTCGTGTAGCAAGAAAAGATTATGCTGCTGATTGGGTATTTTTTGCAATTACAAAAAACTTTGTATGCAACTCGTTGCAAAACTCGATTTTTCAGCACTCGTCGTATTTATCCAACTCGACAAGCCTCGTTGGATAAATGTACGACTCGTGCTGAAAAAATCATCATTTTGCAACTTGTTGCATAAATAACTATTTTGGGCTTTACCTAACAGGAATACTTAAAAAATGAGTAAACATGTCGTTTTAAGGCCGCACGGGACGACGTGTTATTTTTCCTATCTTCCCTCTCTTTCTAACAATTTGCCTCGCGATTTTGAAGAAGCAAATATCAATTTCCACTCCACTGACGTAGCTGAAACTTTAGTCGATTGTGCACCCCAAGTGAGCAAATGAACGATCAAATTTCTAGTCAATAATATGAAGTAGAAGTTGAGATTTGCATCTTACTAGCAACAGAGCAATGGCGGACGATTCAACCACCGTCCCGTCCGGCCTTAATCAATGCTTGATCGAATTATGCAGAAATCGACAAAGGCCTTTGGGAGCCTATTGGCGCTGGACTAGGTGCAGTAAACTCGTTCAAAATCAACTTTCCGGCAGAAAATCATCACAACAATCACTGTTAACAACAAGTTCAACAAGCAATAAGGTATCTGATTCAGATTGAAGAAGTGGACGAAAACGGTCGTTTCGTTGTGAATTTAGGTAATGCACCTGGGGGAAATACTGGTTCAATTATTGGTGGAATACTCAAAGAAATTTCTGAAGAGATCTCATGAGAAAATCCTATTAAATTTCTGGAGGATTCCTTGGAGTAAATTCTGGGAAATTCCTGGAGGAATTCTGGAGAAATTCGTGGAGGAATTCTGGAAGTAATCTATAGAAAAATATCAAAGAAATCTCTTGAGGACTTCCTAGAGGAAAACTTGAGAAAAAATCTGGAGGAATCCTTGGAGGAATTCTTGGAGGAATCCCTGAAGCCATTCCTGGGAAAATCTCTAGAGAGAATCCTGAATGCCTGGAGAAACTTAACTTCTGAACAAATTCCTGGAGGAATTCTTGGATGATACCCAGCAGGAATTCCTGGAGAAATTTTTTGGATGAATTTTTGGAGTAATTCCCGAAAGAATTCCTGGAGGAATTTTTGGAGAAATCTCCTGAGAAATTCTGGGAGGAATTGCTGAAGAAATTTCTAAAAAAATGTCTTGAGAAATTCCAGGAGGATTTCCTGGAAGAACCCCTAGAGAAATCACTGGGAATATCGCTGGAGAAATTTGTGGAGAAATCCCTGGAGGAATCCCAGAAGCAATTCCTGAAAGTACTCCTGGAGAATTTCCTGGAAGAATCTGTAAAAAAATCCACAGAGGATTTTCTGAAGAAATTCCTGAAGGAATTGCTGACATAATTTCTGAAGGATGTCCAGGAGCAATTCCTGGAGAAATTTCTGGGGTAATTCCTGAAGGATTTCCTGGAGAAGTTTCTGGAAAAATTCCAGGATAAAATCTTGGAGGAATACCTGGAGGAATTCGTAGAGGTATTCCTGTGGGAATTACTAGAGGAATCCCTAGAGAAATTCTTGAAGGAATTACTGGATGAATTTCTAGAGGAATCTCCAGAGCAATTCTGGGTGATTTCTATTTATTTTTCTGTTATTGTTTCATTTCTGAAAAAATCCCTTGAGAAATTCCTGAAGAAATCTCTTGACGAATTTCTGCAGGAAATCCCTGAAAAATCCCTGAAAGTATTCCTGGAGAATTTCCTGGAAGAATCTCCAAAAAACTCTTAAAAGGACTTCCTGGAGGAATTGTTGACATGATTTCTAAAGGATGTCCAGGATAAAATCCTGGAGGAATGCCTGGAGGAATTATTGTGGGAATTGCTGGAGGAATCTCTAGAGGAATTCTTTTTTTTTTTTATTTTTTTTTTTTTTTTTTTTTTTTTTATTTAATTATTCGCCTTCGACTAACTTGTCGCACAGACTACTTTCTTACAGACTATTCAGTATCACTATACAAATACATTCAGAAAATGATCATCATTTGCTTTACAATACAAACAGACAATTGAACGACATTTCACAAACATTACTGAAACAAACACTGGCATTTTAGAACAAAACAATAGCAACTAATCATTGGACTGTTTGGATTGCAGATCGGTTTGAAGGCCTCCAAGTTGTTTTAGAAGTATTTCTAAACTCGCGACATCGTATTCCATCTGGCCAGGTTGAACTCCTCAAAGCACAACTTCGGAATTTCGCCCCAACGGTAATTTTGTACGACACGTAGTCCAGCGTTGAAATAATCGTACCAGATCCAACTAAACATTTTATCCCGAACACTTCCTTCGTTCCAAGTGATTCACACACCATTTGTACGACTTCGTTTTCGGACACATCCGTTGCAATATTTGAAACGTACAGTTCCAAACGCGTGTCGTTAGAAGCTCGAGACATTTGATCGGTAGCAGGAAACATCGTTGACGACAATGGAGATTCTTCAAAGCCAGATTGCCGACGCATCGAGATGTCTTCGACTTTCGTGGATATCGATGACATTTCAGATACAATCTGACTGATTCGTTCCACTTCTACTTTTAAAGCATTCACTTCCGTTTTCGTTGCGAAATCGCTAGATTTTTTGGTATTTGTCGTTTCACGCAAACGACCGTTTTCAACACGAACTCTGCAAGCATCGCACATCCAAAATATATTTTCGTGCAGACATGCACATCCTTCATCGTAGGATAATCCAACACATTTTGCGTGGAATTGAGGCAAATTCTCACAAAACACCTCGCAGCATACTACAATATCTTCGACACGGAATTCTACCTTACAAGCGGTACAACAATTTGCCATTCTGCGGTTTAGTGAACCCTATGTCCTCAGCAATGCTTTTTAGTTTCGACGTACAGATGGCACCACCGGCGCACAGTTGTGTTTGATGATATTTCGTTGTGGACGTATTTGGCAGGCGGCAGCAATGGAGGCGTTCGTGTTTATAACTCCAATTATATCAGGTGAGAATGTCGTTCGGTGGAAAACAAAACCGGATAATACCCACACGTTCGTTGAGATCACAACTGATTTTCAGTTCTGTTGAATGTGCATCACAAAGCGGAATACAATTCTTCATAAAGCAGCTCCGAAGCGGTACAAAAACTCACAAAATCGTCGATGCAAACGGGAAGCAATTCAGACAATACCAACACGACACGACTACGACTGTATGAAAGAATTACTGGATGCATTTCTAGAGGAATCTCCAGAGGAATTCTGGGAGATTTGTATTTCTTTTTCTGTTATTGAACTATCTCTAAAAAAATCCCTTGAGAAATTCCTGGAGAAATTTCTTGCGGAATTTCAGCAGGAACTCCTGGAGAAATCTTCGAAGGAATTCCTGAAGGAACCCCTGGGGGAATCTTGGAAGAAATTTGTTGAAAAATCCCTGGAGGAATACCTGGAGGAAACTCTGAAAAATTCTTGAAGGTATTCCTGGAGAATTTCCTGGAAGAATTTCGGAAATCCCTAGAGGATTTCCTGAAGGAATCCTTGGAGGAACTTCTGGGGGATTTCCTGAAGAAATCTTCGAAGAATTTCCTGGATGAATCTTCGAAGGATTTCCTGGAGGAACACCTGAGAAAATCCCTGATGAAGTTCGTGGAGAAATCTCTGGAGGAATCCCTGTAGCAATTCCTGGTGGAATCTCAGGATAAATTCCTGGAGAAATGCCTGGAAGAATTTCTAGAGGAATTGCTGATATAATTTCTGAAGGATATCCAGAAGCAATTCCTAGAAAAATTCCTGGAGGAATTCCTGAAGAAATTCTTAGGGTAATTCCTGGAGGAATCCCTGAAAATTTCTAAAAGTATTCCTCCAGGAATTTTCTGAAAGAATTTCTGAAGAAATCCTTAGAGGATTTGCTGGCAG